>NC_091328.1:4347687-4487687 GCF_038502225.1 Cherax quadricarinatus | reverse complement strand
TTGGTGTCTTTTTTCTGTCTCAAAAATATGCAAAATTTCAGGTATGTCTTGCTACTTCTACTAACACTTAGGTCACACTACACATACATGTACAAGCATATATATGCACACTCATCTGGAGTTACTTCTATTTTCTTACTAGTTCTTGTTCTTGTTTATATCCTCTTGTCTTCTTGGGGAAGTGGAACAGAATTCTTCCTCCGTACTCCATGCGTGTCGTAAGAGGCGACTAAAATGCCGGGAGCAAGGGGCTAGTAACTCCTTCTCTTGTATACATATCCCACCCTGCCTCGTTGGGATGTGGTCGGTTTGTTGAAAAACAAATTGGTATTATTATTATTATTATTATTGTTTTACTATTAACACACTGGCCGTTTCCCACGAAGGCAGGGTGACCCTAAAAAGAAGAAACGCTTTCATTATCATTCACTCTATCACTGTCTTGCCAGAGGCATGGCTACACTACAGTTCAAAAACTGCAGCTTATCTCCACCCTTCCTTCAGAGCACCGGCCCTGTACTTCCCTCGTCCAGGACTCAAGGCCGTCTAACCGGTTTCCCTGAATTCCTTCATAAATGTTACTTTGCTCTCGCTCCAACAGCACGTCAAGTCATAAAAACCATTTACCTCCACTCACTCCTATCTAACATGCTCACGCATGCTTGCTGGAAGTCTAAGCCACTCGTACAAAAAACCTCCTTTACCCCCTCCCTTCAATCTTTCCTAGCACAACCCCTACCCCACCTTACCTCCACTGCAGATTCATATGCTCTCCAAGTGATTCTGTTTTGTTCTATCCTCTCTAACTTTCCAAACCGCCTCAACAACCTCATCTCAGCCCTCTGGATAATAGTTTTAGAAACCCCACACCTTCTAATCTCCAAACTACGGATTATCTGCATAATATTCACACCACACATTGCCTTCAGACACGACATCTCCCCTGCCTCCAGCCTTCTCCTTGTTACAACATTCACCACCCATGTTTCACACCAGTATAAGAGTGTTGATATCACTATATCCTCATACATTTTCCTGTTTGCTTCTATGTATAACGTCTTTTGTCCCTACAGACTTCTCAGTCCGCCATTCACCTTTTTTCCTCATCAGTTCTATGGTTCACCTCATCTTTCATAGATCCATCTGCTGACAGGTCCACTCCCAAATATCTGAATACATTCACTTCCTCCATACTGTCTCCCTCCAATCTGACATCTTATCTTTCGTCCACCAACCTCTGCAATTTCTCTTCAGAATCTCCGAAAAGCACAGTGTCGTCAGTAATAAGCAACTGTGACAACTGCCACTTTGTATTAGATTCTTTATCTTTCAACCCCACGCCTCTTGCCAACCCCTGAGCATTTACTTCTATTACAACCCCATCTATAAATATATTGAACAACCACGGTGACATCACGCATCCCTGTCTAAGGCCTACTTTTCCTGGGAAATAACCTCCCTCTCTACTATATACCCTAATCTGAACCTAACTATTCTCATAAAAATTCTTAACCGCTTTCAGTAACCTACCACCTATTCCATACCCTATCCACCCTATCATAAGCCTTTTCCAAATCCATAAATGCAACGAGAACCTCTTTACCCTTATCTAAATACTACTCACTTAAATGCTTCAATGTAAACACTTGGTTTACACATCCCCTATCCTTCCTAAAGCCTCTTTGTTCATCTGCTATCCTGCTCACCATCTTACACGTAATTCTTTTAATAATAACTCTACCGTACACTTTACCAGGTATACTCAACAGGCTTATTCCCTTATAATTCTTACACTCTGTTGTCCCCTTTGCCTAATTACAAAGGAACTATGCACGCTCTCTGCCAATCCCTAGGTACCTTCTCCTTGCTCATACATTTATTAAATAAAAGCACCAACTATTCCAAAACTATATCCCCACCTGGTTTTAACATTTTTGTCTTGATCCCATCAATTCCAGCAGCCTCACTCACCATCCCTATAAACACATCTGGCTCTTCCTCACTCCTAAAAGATATTATACCTCCCTGGTCAATGCACGAAATCACAGCTTCCGTATCTTCATCAACATTTAGCAGTTCCTCAAAATGTTCCCTCCATCATCCTGATACCTCCAACTCTCCATCTAATAACTCTCCTCTTCTATTTTTAACTGTCAAGTCTATTCGTTCTCTAAGCTTTCAGCTTATCAATCTCACAACAAAACTTTTTCTTATTCTCAGCAAAATTTGTTGACAGCATCTCACCCACTCTCTCATTTTCTCTCCTTTTACATTCCTTCACCACTCTCTTAACCTCTCTTTTTCTCTCCACATACTCCTCCCTCCTTATATCACTTATATTTTGTAATAACATCTCATGCTAACTTTTTCTCTCTTATTACTCTCTTTACCTCATCATTCCACCAATCGCTCTTCTTCCCTCCCGCACCCACCTTCCTATATTATTATTATTATCATAATTATTATTATTGTTATTATTGTAATTATTATTATTATTATTATTATTATTATTGTAATTATTATTATTATTATTATTATTATTATTATTATTATTATTATTATTATTATTATTATTATTATTATTATTATTATTGTTGTTATTATTATTATTTTATTGGTGAAGCGTGTGTGAACAGTCAGGTTCATGTTGTTCTCAGTCATTTTCATTCACTGAAAGAGGTGTAGTATTGAACAATGAGAAATGGCTGGATAATAACACACACTGTTTCTGCAAGTGACTTATTGATCCACTTTGCAAGAGAAGGCGTCAACTTGGCAATTGTTTGTGGATCCGCTACAACGTCAACATATCTTTTATTGTAGCTGGGAGCCTTGATACAGGTGAAGGTGGTCTTGATGAAGGTGACCTTGATGCAGGTGAAAGTGACCTTGATGCAGGTGAAGGTGACCTTGATGCAGGTGGCCTTGATGCAGGTGAAGGTGACCTTGATGCAGGTGAAGGTGGTCTTCATGAAGGTGAAGGTGACCTTGATGCAGGTGAAGGTGGTCTTCGTGAAGGTGAAGGTGACCTTGATGCAGGTGAAGGTGGCCTTGATGCAGGTGTAGGTGGTCTTGATGAAGGTGAAAGTGACCTTGATGCAGGTGAAGGTGACTTTTATGCAGGTGAATGTGGTCTTGATGAAGGTGACCTTGATGCAGGTGAAGGTGGCCTTGATGCAGGTGAAGGTGGTCTTGATGAAGGTGAAGGTGACCTTGATGCAGGTGAAGGTGACCTTGATGCAGGTGAAGGTGACCTTGATGCAGGTGAAGGTGCTCTTAATGAAGATCAAGGTGCTCTTGATGCAGATCAAGGTGCTCTTGATGCATATCATGGGCTCATGATGAAGGCTGTGATATAGTACACGAACAGTCACACAAATATCAGGACACAAGGAATAGCTGTTTAACAACTGCCAAACTGCCACAACCTTCCAGGGTAACTGGAATGTGAAGACTGTAAAAAATATAAAAGAGAAAATTAAGAATTGGTTATTAATGACTCCTTTGTAAAGCACACGTTGTGTGCCCCCCCCCCCCCATGGATGGTGACCTCCCAGGACCTTGGAGTTAAGGGGGGTGCATGGAAGGCAATATAAGCCCAGGGAAACAGGTAAGAGAGAGGACTTTGGGCAGAGGACTGACAGAGGGCAGTACCCTGGTCGGGAGAGAGTGCTAGAGGAGGCTCTGTTGAAGAAGTCTGGGAAAAATAAAAGGGATAGCTGTCGTCGATGTGAGAAGGTCCTGGGCCTGCAGCTAGAGGCTGGCTGAGTCCTAAAAGTGACCAATTATCACCATTCTGTAAGTGTACATTACATTTCGTCAGCTGTGTATTCCCAGTCAGAATAATTTATGTATTCCTAGTTTAGCTCAATATCCAACCCAGTTTCTCCTTTCCCCGAGTATATTACTGTACAAACGTTTACAAACTATATTTGAGGGAAATAATATATTCACTTTCCCAGTCTTTATCTGTTATCTTTTCTTATAAGGTAAAAGTGGACCTGCCTAGCATGGGCCAGTACGCCTGCTACAGTGCTCCTTCCTTCCTGGATGTGACTTTAACCTGACTTGCTTAGGCCAGTAGGTGACTTGGACCTGCCTAGCATGAGCCAGTAGGCCTCCTGCGGTGCTCCTTCTTTCTTATATTCTTATGTTAATGTCTAGTGTCCCGTAGTTCGATTAATAGCGCATTCAGCTCACAAAGTAAGGTCCGTGGTTCGATTCCCGGTAAGGGTAGTAACGTCAAGACGCGTTTCCTTAAAACGTCTGCTGTCCATGTTCACCTAGCAGTAAAATAGGTGAAAGTTAAGACACATGTGCAACATCTGGATATCTTTATTGTAGTAGACGTTTCGCCATCCAGTGGCTTTATCAATACAGATTCTAGGACGAAACGCCTACTACAATAAAGATATCCAGATGTTGCACATGTGTCTTAACTTTCATATTGTCGGTATTTTATACCTTTCTTGCACAGTAAAATAGGTACCTGGGTGTTAGCAGACTGGTGTGGGTAGCATCCTGGGGGGCAGAATTGACCTAATTTGCCCGAAATGCTCTGCATAACAAGCAGCCTTCTATATAGTAGTATGTCACTGACGTCAACTAGGCCTGTATACCTTGTACATGTACTTGTAGAAATAAACATTGTTGTTGCTATTATTATTATTATTATTATTATTATTATTATTATTATTATTATTATTATTATTATTATTATTATTATTATTATTATTATTATGATTATTATTATAATTATTATTATTATTATTATTATTTAGTGAGGTGAGTGGGGTAGTCTCCATTACCTGGTAATTCACGGCTTCCCTCTCCCACCTTTCTCTCTCTCTCTCTCTCTCTCTCTCTCTCTCTCTCTCTCTCTCTCTCTCTCTCTCTCTCTCTCTCTCTCTCTCTCTCCCTCTCTCTCTCACTTTTTTTTTTTACACAGGGTTTGACAAGGTTAAGGATCCCTAGCTTTATTGACAAGCTATTTACAGGTTAAGGATTCCTAACTTTATTGGCAAGCTAAGAGCTGTTACCTACATCAGCTCACTTGAAAATATTTTTATTGTTATGAGACATACAAGTAGGGAACAGGATGAAGTTGGAGCCATCTGTGGGCCAGCATTTTCATTTGATCAACTGACTTTATCTCGTTGACATCATCATGCTGTACGAATGTGATCCATACTCGAGTCATCCTGGGTATATAGGATCTCAGATGGAGTGAAGTTATGGAGAAGGGTACAGCCAGAGTGAAGTTGCTGCTTTCTGCCCGTCTTGTGGCATAAAAGCTTGTTTCACGCTGTCCTCGAAGTGGATCCAAGTGTGGTACTTTGACAATATTGGTCTTGTACATAACAGTAAGGCCACCCACATCCCTCCTGTGTTGAAGGCTCTACTGAAATGTACGAATGTGTTCCATACTCCATTTTCCTCAAATTCGTTCCTCCAGTTTATGACGAGGTGAAGGTGCTCTTGATGCAGGTGAAGATGACCTTGATGCAGGTGAAGGTGACCTTGATGCAGATGAAGGTGACCTTGATGCAGGTGAAGGTGCTCTTGATGCAGGTGAAGGTGGCCTTGATGCAGATGAAGGTGACCTTGATGCAGGTGAAGGTGACATTGATGAAGGGGAAGGTGCTCTTGATACAGGTGAAGGTGCTCTTGATACAGGTGAAGGTGCTCTTGATACAGGTGAAGGTGCTCTTGATGCAGGTGAAGGTGACCTTGATGCAGGTGAAGGTGACCTTGATGCAGAAGGGCTCTTAATTCAAGAAAATGCAGTTATCTCCCATTACCTTGAATTTAACCTGTGTACCGACCATTCCCAGGCACTATATGGCCCACATGGGTTTAGCTCTTCCTCATAATAATAGTAATAATAATAAAAGTATTATATATATATATATATATATATATATATATATATATATATATATATATATATATATATATATATTATATATATATATATATATATATATATATATATATATATATATATATATATATATATATATATATATATATATATATATATATATATATATAGGATGGGGTCCACCTCTGGTGTAAATTGTGGGACCCATAGCCTCGGAGAAGTGGATAAAAAGACTTCAAGGAAAAATATTTGGATTTCTTCCTGAAGCCGTTTGAATATTCCACTTCCCCTACCACCCCATCTTTTCATATTTATTTTTTTTTACTAATAGGAATATTTTATTACATAATATGGTACAGAAGATTTAAGAGATACATTATTGATATAAAGGTGGCATGTACGGTACATGTTGTTACGTGTGTATCACCGATTATAAGGTGAAAATCTCATCCAGCTCCTCAGAGCTGGGGCATGTGCCCAAAATACAGCAGGCATTACCCCTTTGAACAGCCGCACTGAGCCGCTGGAACAGAAAACTAGCTGCCCTGGGATCCCTAGTTACCCTGATGAGTCTTTTTCCCAGCTCCTTAAGGAATTTAGATGCACTCTTTCCCCATGAGCCAAGGGTCTCTGAGCCTATGGGAACAAACATATAATGATGGGCAAGTTCTCCATATTTTCTAGACTTTTGGGACTCCCTGAAGCTGGCAGCTGCCCCTCCTTCCTCCCTGGTGTATTGGAGATAGGTATCAGCCAAGGTAGATGCACATGTATAGTCCCATACCACCTGCTTCCCATCTGTCCAGGCTTGAAGGGTGATACCATCTGGACGCTTCTGGCTGCCATCAGATCTGCATAGTTGGGGTGGCTCCCTTACTGCTGGGCATCCAGCTGTTGTGAGGCTCCTCTTGATAATGTTATTAACCTCCTCATGTCTTGCAATCTTTCCCTCGGATTTACGGCACACAAGACCATGGTACCCGAATCGGTCTGCTGCTTCACTGCCACAAATACACCTGTGTTCGGCGAGAATAGGGGCGGCAAGTCGAAGGGCAACACCGATGCGGATGGTCTGTGGGTCGAGACGTGTGCCAAGGCTGGAGTTGGGAACAGCCAACAGAAAGTCCCCAGCATGAGGGGCTCTCACTGCCAGGAGGCGGGCTCTATCCTTCCCTGACACACTCTGAAGCATTGTTGAGGCAATATTTTCCACTATTGGACCATCCCAGTGCGATTGTTTGTAGTTGTTGGGGGGAGCAGGTCTGGCTCCAGAGCCCGTTAGATTATCCCAGATCATTACTCCGTCAATGAATTTTTGGTCCTGGACTCCTATCTTGTCCCTAAGATGTTCAGGGAGAATCGCTGCTACAAGCTCTCTGGATGCAATACACTAGGACAGAAAAGCAGGTAACGCAATCTGTGATGACTTGCGGACACCAATGCCTCCTAGTCTGACTGGAAGTGTAGCTTGGTTCCACTGCCCGTCTTCTAGAGTAAGGTTAAGTACTTTCGTAAAAATCTGCCTCAGAATACTGTCATATTCGTGCAGTATAGGGTTATCATATGAAGGTGCACATCTTAGGAAATATATCAACCTGGGCAGACTCAAGCACTTTGTGAGAAGGTACAAGGCATCGTGGGTGTCCAGATTGCCTATTCGTTGTTCCATTCTCCTTAACTCTTCCAATTTCTTCCTGAGAATTGTGTCAATGGCATTGCTTCCCAGAGGTGCTCCTAGCAAGACACTATTTGTGGGGGCAATGACTGCTGCTCCTGGTAGTTTTGATCTCACTGCATTTATATATATATATATATATATATATATATATATATATATATATATATATATATATATATACATACATGAAATATCTGAGAATAATTTTTTTTACTAGTCGACTAATAAATTTATTTTTTAGGTACTATTGTAAAAAGAAAAAGACGCTATTTACATTATTGCTTAATTTTGTAAGTCAATTCAGTACTCACAGTAGAGGTTGCGAGTCACTGTGAGTCAAGTCACCATGGTGACGGAGAGGGAGGGGGGAGGGGGGAGGTGGAGGGGGGAGGGGGAGGGGGAGGGGATTGAGAGGTAGTCAGGAAAGGTCCAGCTCCTTGGAACAAGAACTCTCCGTCAGCATTATGGAGTTAAGGGGAAAAAGGAATATTATAAAGGCACTCACAGTGCCTTCCTGGAGAGTACTTTTTCACCCACGGTACTTGCTGGAAAGTTCTTATGTACCCAGGGTACTTGCTGGAAAGTTCTTATGTACCCACGGTACTTGCTGGAAAGTTCTTATGTACCCACGGTACTTGCTGGAAAGTTCTTATGTACCCACGGTACTTGCTGGAAAGTTCTTATGTACCCACGGTACTTGCTGGAAAGTTCCTATGTTCCCACGGTACTTGCTGGAAAGTTTTTATGTACCCACGGTACTTGCTGGAAAGTTCTTATGTACATACAGTACTTGCTGGAAAGTTCCTATGTACCCGCGGTACTTGCTGGAAAGTTCCTATGTACCCGCGGTACTTGCTGGAAAGTTCTTATGTACCCAAGGTACTTGCTGGAAACTTCTTATGTACCCACGGTACTTGCTGGAAAGTTCTTATGTACCCGCGGTACTTGCTGGAAAGTTCTTATGTACCCACGGTACTTGCTGATAAGTTCTTATGTACCCACGGTATTTGCTGGAAAGTTCCTATGTACCCGCGGTACTTGCTGGAAAGTTCTTATGTACCCACGGTACTTGCTGGAAAGTTCTTATGTACCCGCGGCACTTGCTGGAAAGTTCTTATGTACCCACGGTACTTGCTGATAAGTTCTTATGTACCCACGGTACTTGCTGGAAAGTTCTTATGTACCCAGGGTACTTGCTGATAAGTTCTTATGTACCCACGGTACTTGCTGGGAAGTTCTTATGTACCCACGGTACTTGCTGGAAAGTTCTTATGTACCCGCGGTACTTGCTGGAAAGTTCTTATGTACCCACGGTACTTGCTGGAAAGTTCTTATGTACCCGCGGTACTTGCTGGAAAGTTCTTATGTACCCACGGTACTTGCTGGAAAGCTCTTATGCACCCACGGTACTTGCTGGAAAGTTCTTATGTACCCACCGTACTTGCTGGAAAGTTCTTACGTCCCCACGGTACTTGCTGGAAAGTTCTTACGTACCCACGGTACTTGCTGGAAAGTTCTTATGAACCCACGATATTTGCTGGAAAGTTCTTATGTACATACGGTACTTGCTGGAAAGTTCTTATGTACCCACGGTACTTGCTGGAAAGTTCTTATGTACCCACAGTACTTGCTGGAAAGTTCTTATGTACCCACGGTACTTGCTGGAAAGTTCTTATGTACCCACGGTAGTTGCTGGAAAGTTCTTATGTACCCACGGTACTTGCTGGAAAGTTCTTATGTGCCCACGGTACTTGCTGGAAAGTTCTTATGTACCCACGGTACTTGCTGGAAAGTTCTTATGTACCCACGGTACTTGCTGGAAAGTTCTTATGAATCTATTGTACTTGCTGGAAAGTTCTTATGTACCCACGGTACATGCTGGAAAGTTCTTATGTACCCACGGTACTTGCTGGAAAGTTCTTATGTACCCACGGTACTATCTGGAAAGTTCTTATGTACCCACGGTACTTTCTGGAAAGTTCTTATGTACTTACGGTACTTGCTGGAAAGTTCTTATGTACCCACGGTACTTGCTGGAAAGTTCTTACGTACAAACGGTATTTGCTGGAAAGTTCCTATGTACCCACGGTACTTGCTGGAAAGTTCTTATGTACCCACGGTACTTGCTGGAAAGTTCTTATGTACCCACGGTGCTTGCTGGAAAGTTCTTATTTACCCATGGTACTTGCTGGAAAGTTCTTATGTGCCCACGGCACTTGCTGGAAAGTTTTTATGTACCCACGGTACTTGCTGGAAAGTTCTTATATACCCACGGTACTTGCTGGAAAGTTCTTATGTACCCACGGTACTTGCTGGAAAGTTCTTATGTACCCACGGTACTTGCTGGAAAGTTCTTAAGTATCCACGGTACTTGCTGGAAAGTTCTTATGTACCCAAGGTACTTGCTGGAAAGTTCTTATGTACCCACGGTACTTGCTGGAAAGTTCTTAAGTACCCACGGTACTTGCTGGAAAGTTCTTATGTACCCACGGTACTTGCTGGAAAGTTCTTAAGTACCCACGGTACTTGCTGGAAAGTTCTTATGTACCCACGGCACTTGTTGGAAAGTTCTTATGTACCCACGGCACTTGCTGGAAAGTTCTTATGCACCCACGGCACTTGTTGGAAAGTTTTTATGTACCCACGGTACTTGCTGGAAAGTTCTTATGTACCCACGGTACTTGCTGGAAAGTTCTTAAGTACCCACGGTACTTGCTGGAAAGTTCTTACGTACCCACGGTACTTGCTGGAAAGTTCTTATGTTCCCACGGTACTTCCCGGAAAACATCAATATACCACAGGAAAGAAAAAATGGCGAGATTCGATGGTATGGAATTGCGTCAGTTTCATCTTCTGTTCCAGTGTTCCTAGCCATAATTGACTAAATAATAATAATAATAATAATAATAATAATAATAATAATAATAATAATAATAATAATAACAATAATAATAATAATAATAATAATAATAATAATAACAATAATAATAATAATAATAATAATAATAATAATAATAATAATAACAATAATAATAATAATAATAATAATAATAATAATAATAATAATAATAATAATAATAATAATAATAATAATAATAATAGTAGTAATAATAATAATAATAATAATAATAATAATAATAATAATAATAATAATAATAATAATAATAATAATAATAATAATAATAATAATAATAATAATAATAATAATGATAATAATAATAATAATAATAATAATAATAATAATAATAATAATAATAATAATAATAATAATAATAATAATAATAATAATTATTATTATTATTATTATTATTATTATTATTATTATTATTATTATTATTATTATCTTTATTTCTACAAGTACATGTACAAGGTATACAGACCATAGCTGACATCAGTAACATACTACTATATAGAAAACCCCTTCATATGCTGAGCATTTCTGGCAAATTAGGTATATTTTGTCCCTAGGATGAGACCCTCACCAATCGACTAACACCCAGGTACCTATTTTACTGCTAGGTGAACATGGACAACAGATGTCTTATGAAAACACGTCCTAATATTTTCCAGCCGTTCAGGGAATCGACCTCAAGACCTCAGTGTGTGAGCTGAGTGCATTAGCAATCGAGCTCCTTGGCCAATAAGATTGTGTTTTTAAGCTAATTATTGACTTTACGCCTCTTTTCCAATCATTGGTGCACGCACAGCCCCAGCTTTCATACCTCGGCGCATGAATTTACTCTCCTTCACACGTAAGGTGCAGAGTGGACTTCCAAGGTGTGAAAGAGGTTAGTGTATGTATCTAAGGGTGTAGGTCGCTGCATATTGGAGCTCCTGAGATGTGATACAGGTCAGGGTGTAGGTAGCTGTATCGTGGCGCTCATGAGATGTAATACAGGTGAGGGTGTAGGTAGTTGTATCGTGGCGCTCCTGAGATGTAATACAGGTGAGGGTGTAGGTCGCTGTAGCTACACAGGGAACGCAAAAACTAAGAGCATTTGGCCTACTTCGAATTCAAACGAAAATAAATAAGCCGACAGGCTTGGCAAGACAAGGAAACCGTGGACAATGTTACGCTAGCAGGCGGTCTGAACGTTGCCCGGATTAAATCTACCCACGACGCAAACCTGATCGTAGGGCGGGGTTAAATCGTGCAGATTTTCGTCTTGGAAAATATCGCCAGCTTATCCAATTCTCAACTTAGCAAATATTATGATTTGCAATCAAAGTTCCCTTTCAGACCGGACTTTCAAGGCTTCGTAAGGCGAAATTTGCAATTTGTTGGTCTAGCATTGGCAAGTTCCGTGTTGTGAGTCGTGAGAAGGCTTTCACAAATAGCCTACAAAGCTTCACAAATAACCTACAAGGCTTCACAAATAACCTACAAGGCTTCACAAATAACCTACAAAGCTTCACAAATAACCTACAAGGCTTCACAAACAAGGTTAAACAACAGAATGTATATATAATCCGAGACGGGACCTCAGATGAAGTTTCCCACGTACGTTATGATTCCTCTTTGTACCTTCCCCATTTCGTGATCAAGAGCCCTTCACCAGCCTTGATGCTGGCGAGGGGATCTTGATTCAAGAAACTGAAGCTACCCATTTCTTCTTCTTCTGACAGAACCTAATTGCCTCCTATTCACAAGCGGTAATTATTAAATGAATTTATCAAAATAAATGCACCTCCAAGGGCGATTATTGTCAGGTTATGTATCAGTACTAATGAGACATCACAGGTGAGGCTGAGAGAACCTTGAGATATCTTACGACAGTTCTGTCCTGAGGTTTATGTCAATGTATATCATCAATGTATATCATCAATGTATTGTATATTGATGATGGTTTCATAATTGATCGTTTCTTATATTCAAGTGCGGAAACGATGGTTGTTTTGATGGTATTTAATTGGTAAAGCGATTTGTTGGTGAAGTGTTTAGAGCTGTTTAGTGGTGGTTTCCCGAGACTTGTGTCACAGTAGTGGTGGATCCCTGAACTTGTGTCACAGTAGTGGTGGATCCCTGAACTTGTGTTACAGTAGTGGTGATCCCTGAACTTGTGTTACAGTAGTGGTGATCCCTGAACTTGTGTCACGGTAGTGGTGGATCCCTGAACTTGTGTCACAGTAGTGGTGGATCCTTGAACTTGTGTCACAGTAGTGGTGGATCCCTGAACTTGTGTCACAGTAGTGGCGGATCCTTGAACTTGTGTCACAGTAGTGGTGGATCTTTGAACTTGTGTTACAGTAGTGGTGGATCCCTGAACTTGTGTTACAGCAGTGGCGGATCCTTGAACTTGTGTCACAGTAGTGGTGGATCCTTGAACTTGTGTTACAGTAGTGGTGGATCCCTGAACTTGTGTCACAGTAGTGGTGGATCCCTGAACTTGTGTCACAGTAGTGGTGGATCCCTGAACTTGTGTTACAGTAGTGGTGATCCCTGAACTTGTGTTACAGTAGTGGTGATCCCTGAACTTGTGTCACGGTAGTGGTGGATCCTTGAACTTGTGTCACAGTAGTGGTGGATCCTTGAACTTGTGTCACAGTAGTGGTGGATCCTTGAGCTTGTGTCACAGTAGTGGTGGATCCCTGAACTTGTGTCACAGTAGTGGCGGATCCTTGAACTTGTGTCACAGAAGTGGTGGATCTTTGAACTTGTGTTACAGTAGTGGTGGATCCCTGAACTTGTGTTACAGCAGTGGCGGATCCTTGAACTTGTGTCACAGTAGTGGTGGATCCTTGAACTTGTGTTACAGTAGTGGTGGATCCCTGAACTTGTGTCACAGTAGTGGTGGATCCCTGAACTTGTGTCACAGTAGTGGTGGATCCCTGAACTTGTGTTACAGTAGTGGTGATCCCTGAACTTGTGTTACAGTAGTGGTGATCCCTGAACTTGTGTCACGGTAGTGGTGGATCCTTGAACTTGTGTCACAGTAGTGGTGGATCCTTGAACTTGTGTCACAGTAGTGGTGGATCCTTGAACTTGTGTCACAGTAGTGGTGGATCCCTGAACTTGTGTCACAGTAGTGGCGGATCCTTGAACTTGTGTCACAGTAGTGGTGGATCCTTGAACTTGTGTTACAGTAGTGGTGGATCCCTGAACTTGTGTTACAGTAGTGGCGGATCCTTGAACTTGTGTCACAGTAGTGGTGGATCCTTGAACTTGTGTTACAGTAGTGGTGGATCCCTGAACTTGTGTCACAGTAGTGGTGGATCCTTGAACTTGTGTCACAGTAGTGGTGAACATCTGAACTTGTGTCACAGTAGTGGTGGATCCTTGAACTTGTGTCACAGTAGTGGTGGATCCCTGAACTTGTGTCACAGTAGTGGTGGATACCTGAACTTGCGTCACAGTAGTGGTAGATCCCTGAACTTGTGTTACAATAGTGGTGGATCCCTGAACTTGTGTCACAGTAGTGGTGGATCCTTGAACTTGTGTCACAGTAGTGGTGAATCCCTGAACTTGTGTCACAGTAGTGGTGAATCCCTGAACTTGTGTCACAGTAGTGGTGGATCCTTGAACTTGTGTCACAGTAGTGGTGATCCTTGAACTTGTGGCACAGTAGTGGTGAATCCCTGAACTTGTGTCACAGTAGTGGTGGATCCTTGAACTTGTGTCACAGTAGTGGTGGATCCTTGAACTTTTGTCACAGTAGTAGTGGATCCTTGAACTTGTGTCACAGTAGTGGTGGATCCCAGAACTTATGTCACAGTAGTGGTGGATCCTTGAACTTGTGTCACAGTAGTGGTGAATCCCTGAACTTGTGTCACAGTAGTGGTGGATCCCTGAACTTGCGTCACAGTAGTGGTAGATCCCTGAACTTGTGTTACAGTAGTGGTGGATCCCTGAACTTGTGTCACAGTAGTGGTGGATCCTTGAACTTGTGTCACAGTAGTGGTGAATCCCTGAACTTGTGTCACAGTAGTGGTGAATCCCTGAACTTGTGTCACAGTAGTGGTGGATCCTTGAACTTGTGTCACAGTAGTGGTGATTCTTGAACTTGTGGCACAGTAGTGGTGAATCCCTGAACTTGTGTCACAGTAGTGGTGGATCCTTGAACTTGTGTCACAGTAGTGGTGGATCCTTGAACTTTTGTCACAGTAGTAGTGGATCCTTGAACTTGTGTCACAGTAGTGGTGGATCCCTGAACTTGTGTCACAGTAGTGGTGGATCCCTGAACTTGTGTTACAGTAGTGGTGATCCCTGAACTTGTGTTACAGTAGTGGTGATCCCTGAACTTGTGTCACGGTAGTGGTGGATCCCTGAACTTGTGTCACAGTAGTGGTGGATCCTTGAACTTGTGTCACAGTAGTGGTGGATCCCTGAACTTGTGTCACAGTAGTGGCGGATCCTTGAACTTGTGTCACAGTAGTGGTGGATCTTTGAACTTGTGTTACAGTAGTGGTGGATCCCTGAACTTGTGTTACAGCAGTGGCGGATCCTTGAACTTGTGTCACAGTAGTGTTGGATCCTTGAACTTGTGTTACAGTAGTGGTGGATCCCTGAACTTGTGTCACAGTAGTGGTGGATCCCTGAACTTGTGTCACAGTAGTGGTGGATCCCTGAACTTGTGTTACAGTAGTAGTGATCCCTGAACTTGTGTTACAGTAGTGGTGATCCCTGAACTTGTGTCACGGTAGTGGTGGATCCTTGAACTTGTGTCACAGTAGTGGTGGATCCTTGAACTTGTGTCACAGTAGTGGTGGATCCTTGAACTTGTGTCACAGTAGTGGTGGATCCCTGAACTTGTGTCACAGTAGTGGCGGATCCTTGAACTTGTGTCACAGAAGTGGTGGATCTTTGAACTTGTGTTACAGTAGTGGTGGATCCCTGAACTTGTGTTACAGCAGTGGCGGATCCTTGAACTTGTGTCACAGTAGTGGTGGATCCTTGAACTTGTGTTACAGTAGTGGTGGATCCCTGAACTTGTGTCACAGTAGTGGTGGATCCCTGAACTTGTGTCACAGTAGTGGTGGATCCCTGAACTTGTGTTACAGTAGTGGTGATCCCTGAACTTGTGTTACAGTAGTGGTGATCCCTGAACTTGTGTCACGGTAGTGGTGGATCCTTGAACTTGTGTCACAGTAGTGGTGGATCCTTGAACTTGTGTCACAGTAGTGGTGGATCCTTGAACTTGTGTCACAGTAGTGGTGGATCCCTGAACTTGTGTCACAGTAGTGGCGGATCCTTGAACTTGTGTCACAGTAGTGGTGGATCCTTGAACTTGTGTTACAGTAGTGGTGGATCCCTGAACTTGTGTTACAGTAGTGGCGGATCCTTGAACTTGTGTCACAGTAGTGGTGGATCCTTGAACTTGTGTTACAGTAGTGGTGGATCCCTGAACTTGTGTCACAGTAGTGGTGGATCCTTGAACTTGTGTCACAGTAGTGGTGAACATCTGAACTTGTGTCACAGTAGTGGTGGATCCTTGAACTTGTGTCACAGTAGTGGTGGATCCCTGAACTTGTGTCACAGTAGTGGTGGATACCTAACTTGCGTCACAGTAGTGGTAGATCCCTGAACTTGTGTTACAATAGTGGTGGATCCCTGAACTTGTGTCACAGTAGTGGTGGATCCTTGAACTTGTGTCACAGTAGTGGTGAATCCCTGAACTTGTGTCACAGTAGTGGTGAATCCCTGAACTTGTGTCACAGTAGTGGTGGATCCTTGAACTTGTGTCACAGTAGTGGTGATCCTTGAACTTGTGGCACAGTAGTGGTGAATCCCTGAACTTGTGTCACAGTAGTGGTGGATCCTTGAACTTGTGTCACAGTAGTGGTGGATCCTTGAACTTTTGTCACAGTAGTAGTGGATCCTTGAACTTGTGTCACAGTAGTGGTGGATCCCAGAACTTATGTCACAGTAGTGGTGGATCCTTGAACTTGTGTCACAGTAGTGGTGAATCCCTGAACTTGTGTCACAGTAGTGGTGGATCCCTGAACTTGCGTCACAGTAGTGGTAGATCCCTGAACTTGTGTTACAGTAGTGGTGGATCCCTGAACTTGTGTCACAGTAGTGGTGGATCCTTGAACTTGTGTCACAGTAGTGGTGAATCCCTGAACTTGTGTCACAGTAGTGGTGAATCCCTGAACTTGTGTCACAGTAGTGGTGGATCCTTGAACTTGTGTCACAGTAGTGGTGATCCTTGAACTTGTGGCACAGTAGTGGTGAATCCCTGAACTTGTGTCACAGTAGTGGTGGATCCTTGAACTTGTGTCACAGTAGTGGTGGATCCTTGAACTTTTGTCACAGTAGTAGTGGATCCTTGAACTTGTGTCACAGTAGTGGTGGATCCCAGAACTTATGTCACAGTAGTGGTGGATCCTTGAACTTGTGTCACAGTAGTGGTGAATCCCTGAACTTGTGTCACAGTAGTGGTGGATCCTTGAACTTGTGTCACAGTAGTGGTGGATCCTTGAACTTGTGTCAGAGTAGTGGTGGATCCTTGAACTTGTGTCACAGTAGTGGTGGATCCTTGAACTTGTGTTGTAGTAGTGGTGGATCCCTGAACTTGTGTTACAGTAGTGATGGATCCTTGAACTTGTGTCACAGTACTGGTGGATCCCTGAACTTGTGTCAGAGTAGTGGTGGATCTTTGAACTTGTGTCACAGTAGTGGTGGATCCTTGAACTTGTGTCACAGTAGTGGTGAATCCTTGAACTTGTGTCACAGTAGTGGTGGATCCTTGAACTTGTGTCACAGTAGTGGTGGATCCTTGAACTTGTGTCACAGTAGTGGTGGATCCCTGAACTTGTGTCACAGTAGTGGTGGATCCTTGAACTTGTGTCACAGTAGTGGTGGATCCTTGAACTTGTGTTACAGTAGTGGTGGATCCCTGAACTTGTGCCACAGTAGTGGTGATCCCTGAACTTGTGTTACAGTAGTGGTGATCCCAGAATTTGTGTCACGGTAGTAGTGGATCCTTGAACTTGTGTCACAGTAGTGGTGGATCCTTTAACTTGTGTCACAGTAGTGGTGGATTCTTGAACTTGTGTCACAGTAGTGGTGGATCCTTGAACTTGTGTTACAGTAGTGGTGATCCCTGAACTTGTCACAGTAGTGGTGAATCCCTGAACTTGTGTCACAGTAGTGGTGGATCCCTGAACTTGTGTTACAGTAGTGATGATCCCTGAACTTGTGTTACAGTAGTGGTGATCCCTGAACTTGTATCACAGTAGTGGTGATCCATGAACTTGTGTTACAGTAGTGGTGGATCCTTGAACATGTGTCACAGTAGTGGTGGATCCCTGAACTTGTCTTACAGTAGTGGGGGATCTCTGAACTTGGGTCACAGTAGTGGTAGATCCCTGAACTTGTGTCACAGTCGTGATGGTTCCTTGAACTTGTGTCACAGTAGTGATGATCCCTGAACTTGTGTCACGGTAGTGGTAAATCCCTGAACTTGTGTTACAATAGTGGTGGATCAGTGAACTTGTGTCACAGTAGTGGTGGATCCCTGAACTTGTGTTACAGTAGTGGTGATCCCTGAACTTGTGTCACAGTAGTCGTGATCCTTGAACTTGTGTTACAGTAGTGGTGATCCCTGAACTTGTGTTACAGTAGTGGTGATCCCTGAACTTGTGTCACAGTAGTGGTGAATCGCTGAACTTGTGTTATAGTAGTGGTGGATCCCTGAACTTGTGTTACAGTAGTGGTGGATCCCTGAACTTGTGTTACAGTAGTGGTGGATCCCTGAAGTTGTGTTACAGTAGTGGTGGATCCCTGAACTTGTGTTACAGTAGTGGTGGATCCCTGAACTTGTGTTACAGTAGTGGTGGATCCCTGAACTTGTGTCATAGTAGTGATGGATCCCTGAACTTGCGTCACAGTAGCGATGTCTTTTGTTATAGCAATGATGACTTGTGTCATAGTAGCCATGATTCCCTGAACTCGTGTTGTAGGCATGATGACTCCCTGGGCTGCACCAGCGGTGGTGGTGGTGGTGTCACTGGTGGTGGTGCAGGTGGTGCTTTATGCCTGGATGACACCTGTCGCAGCCTACATCAAATACGGCAACGCATACAACAAAGTCAACAAGAAACTGCCAGTAAAGCCAAACCAGAAAATCATCACGGAAACTGCAGTGAAGTGTGTCTTTACCTGCCTCTCAAACTCCACTTGTAAAGCTCTCAACTACAAGGTAATAAGAGAAAAAAAATATCACTTATTTCTCCACATTATCATCATTACGTTAACAGGGAAAACATTAAAGCCTAATAATTATAGGAAAACACTTGCCTCTCAAAAAATAATCACAATTCTGATACCGCTGACAGAATTCAACGGGGTCTTGCGAGCTACTGAATACCTCTCTGTGTAATGGCGATTCCAAAGACCTTATCAACGCTACTGGCTGGAATTACTACGACCTTCAGGACACCAACAACATGGTACATTAGACCTTTGTTGTCCTTAACACGTTAATGGGGAAGCACTAAGCTAGTTAAGGCCATGTAGTGCCTAAGAAAGTATTTAAGTTTGCTAAGGGAATATACAAGAACAGGAAAAGGGGTAAAAATGACTGAAAAACTATAGTTATTCTCCATAAAATGTAATTTTTAATTATATTTTTGGGTGTCTGGAATGAATTAATTGGATTTACATTATTTCATATGGGAAATGGTAACAAAAAATACATTTCATAGAGAATAACTATAGTTTTATATACAGAAAAGGGATGATGAAATTTGACGGTCCACTATAGATATGTATATAGTATATTGTTTCCATTTATCACAGCTGTCATAATACCATAGTTCTCACTACCATCAGGAAGAGGAGAACCCGCTATACAACGACTCGGCTTGTATTAACTACGGGATTTGCTCTAAAGACTGTCGTGAGTTTTACTTATAACTTCTTACCTCTCCGTGAATCTTCTTTTGCATTATTTCTGAGTATAAGTCTTTTCAATAATAATAATAATAATAATAATAATGAATTATAATATTAATTATTTCTGTATTTTTCTTCATAATTCTTAAAAATGTTGCTAATGGCCGTCCATTTAATTTATTTTTCAGTTCGTTACGCTGGAAGAACGTGCAGGAATACCAGCCAGTGTTCATACCTTCTGGTGCACGGTGTGATCGCCTGTGTACTCGGAAGGTGCAAGTGTGCACCTCTCACAAACTATTATAGCACACAGAGACCTGTACGCCGTGACAACTGTCAAGATATTCCATGTGAGAAATACCCAACACTTCAGAGAATTTGACACATGTGCAACATCTGGTTGTCTTTACCTGTAGACGTTTCGTCATCCAGTGGCTTTATCAGCACAAATTAGAGGACATAATGAGAAGACTGAAGAACTATACACAAAAGATGAGGTAATCGGTCCCTCAGTTTTGGGGTTGAGTCTTCGAGAATACAGAACTCTTTACCAACTCCAAGGCTGAGGGACTGATTACATCGCCCTTGTATATGGTTCTACAATCTTCCCATTATCTCCATGAATTTGGGCTGATAAAGACCCTGGATGGCAAAGCGTCTACAATAAAGATACTTAGATGTTGCACATGTGTCTAATCCTTCATTTTGACGGTAATGTCTACTTGTCATGACCGTCACTTCGAAGGTCATTGGTGACAGCGACATGAGGAATATTGTGGGGGGGGGGAGGACTCGGCTGTTGATCCCAGGAGCTGGAGCTACACGTTCCTCTCTCCCCCCCCTTCTTTTTAAGATCCAAGTTGATTAACTCTCCCTCTAAAGCTGGCTCCTACGGGTTTACCGCTTTCCCCATGACTGCAATAATTGCAACACTCACTTAAGTCGCACCTTGTAACCAGCGTCTTTAGTGTATTATTAATATCGTTGCTATTGTTCCTCTTCTTCTTCTTCTTCTTCTTCTTCTTCTTCTTATTATTATTATTATTATTATTATTATTATTATTATGGGAAAGCACTAAATTCTAATGGGTTCTACAATGCTTGGCAGAATAAGCAGTAACCAGGTTTGATCCATGGAAGAAGAAGGATGCTCTAGTTCCATGAATAAAGAAACATGGGAGTCTGTATGCGAATTCTTTGCATATATATATATATATATATATATATATATATATATATATATATATATATATATATATATATATATATATATATATATATATATATATATATATGTGTGTATGTATCATATTTTTGTGAATGTTTTGTCAATGTATTTTGTCTTTAAATAAAATATATAAATATAATATAGGGGGTGGTAGGAGAAAATTCTCAAACAGCTTCAGGGAGAATCTTAAGTTTTCCCTGAAGCAAGTTTATTCTTTTCTCTGAGGATGAGGGTCCCTATAACAGTTCTAGAGGTGGTACCTCCCTGTATATATATATATATATATATATATATATATATATATATATATATATATATATATATATATATATATATATATATATATATATATATATATATATATATATATATATATATATATATGTAGTGCCGAATAGGCAGAACTTGCCATCTTGGCTTAAATAGCAACGCTCATCTTGCCATATAGGACAAGCAAAAATTTGTGTATGCAATAATTTCGCCAAAATCATTCTGAACCTAACGAAAAATGTATATTTCACTGTGTTTGTTTAGTATTAAATTATTGTAAACAAATCTAAAATATATTTAGTTGGGTTAGACTAAAATAAATTGTTCTTGTTATAATAAGGTTAGGTAAGTTTTCTAAGATTTTTTTGGTGCAAAATCATAAATTTTTACATTAACATTAATGAAAAAAATATATCTTTAAACGTATAAGAGAAATTTTTAGAAAGGACTTAATTTTAAATGAGTTCTTGCTAATTGACCAGTTTTACATATTCGGCACGACATATATATATATATTATATATATATATATATAGATATATATATATATATATATATATATATATATATATATATATATATATATATATATATATATATATGCAATAAGATCACAGTAAACAGGTGATTTCAGAATCTGCAAAACAACCACTCTGAAAGAATAGAGAAATTCCAAGCGCTTTCGTGACTACTCACATTATCAAGGAACTATGAAAGTAAAGCATCCAAGGAAGCTATATAAGGGGTCTGGCCAGCACCTCACTATCAGATCTCACAACGGTTAAACACCTGACGCGCGCCGACCCAACTTGGATAGGTCCTTTGCACAACTCACCCCACAAACTATTCTACCCAAGAAAATTTAAAAATTATTATTTGTCCAGTGTATTATTAAATTCTTCCCAAATTCTATTAATTATAAATGGATCTAATTTATATAAACCAAAGGAAATATTCATATTATTGTCAAAACTGCTTTTTATGAAACAAGATTCAATTATATTCCTGTCGACCATGGACTTGCTTGATACTACTTTCTCAACTTTTTGAAAACCAATTGGATGGTTAAAATCTCTTACATGAATAAATAGAGCATTGGAATCTTGTCCAGTTCTAATGCTATATTTATGTTGTTTTAATCTTAGTTCGAGATTTTTACCAGTTTGACCGTAATAAACTTTATCGCAAATTTTACAAGGAATCTTGTAGACACATCCTTCAGCATTTTGGGGGGAATTCTTTATCAAAAGTTTTTTTACTGTATCAAGATTTTTGAATACAACTTTAATATTAAAAGTCTTAAGAAGATAAGGCATATCAACCAAGTTTTCATGGTAAGGGAGAACCAACATATTTTTAGTTGAATAAGGCTGGTTGTCCCTTTTTGGATTGTAAAAAGTATTTCTAGCAACTTTAAAAGATTTATCAATTACATTTCTTGGGTATTTTAAATCATTACCTATTTCATAAATTTTGGATATTTCCTCATCTATGAACTCAGGACTACAAATTCGTAAAGCTCTCAGAAACATTGATGAGAAAACAGACAGTTTGACTCTATCTTGATGCGAGGAATAATAGTGGACATAGGAACAGTTATTTGTAGGTTTTCTGTAAATTTTAAATTTGAATTCATTATTACCCTTAATAATTAAAACATCTAGAAAAGGCAATGAGTTACTTTCTTCAAACTCAACAGTAAAGTTTATAGAATGGGCTAAGCTATTTAATTTTCCAAGGAAATGGTGTATATCTACATTTTTGGGCATAAGACACAAAATATCATCAACATATCTGAACCATTTAGCTCTATTAGGGAGGATTGTGTTAAGCAACCTTGTTTCAAAAAATTCCATGTATAGGTTACTAAGAACAGGTGAAAGAGGATTTCCCATTGCCATACCGAACTTCTGAGTGTAAAACTTATCATTAAATACAAATTTTGCATCAACAATGCAAAGTTTAATAAGTTTAATGATAGTAGGAACTGGCAATGGTAAATCATAGTTAACGAGTTCTTCAGATAAGAAACTTAATAAATCATCAACAGGAACTTTCGTAAACAAAGAAGTAACATCAAGACTAACCATGTTAAAATCATTTAAGTCAGTCAAGGAGCTTAATTTATCAACAAGTCTATGTTGTTTTTAACATTAAAGTTAGAAATTTTGCCAACAATTGTTGGCAAAATTGTTTGCCAACAATTGGAATTTCTCTATTCTTTCAGAGTGGTTGTTTTGCATATATATATATATATATATATATATATATATATATATATATATATATATATATATATATATATATATATATATATATATATATATATATATATATATATATATATATATTGTCGACGTCTGAACATTAGACTGAGAGAGTTATTATTTATATATTAACTTCTCCGTCTTAAACTGTATTCCATTATTTACACAGTATCGACACCATGCCTAACCCTTCTAGGGTAGGGTAGGTGCCTGAGCCCGAGCCTTTAGCTCATAAGACTGTCATTCCCATTTGCCCCCTTGGGGCGGGGATGACAGACCAGAGAGGCCTAGCTTGTGGCTAGGCCTGGGGACAGTTGGTCCCAAAGATGAGGAGGTACTTGTGCCTCCTCCCATGGGAGACTTAGGTCTCAGATACTCCCTAAAGAGGGAGCCAAGGCCGGGCCACCACTTGGACAAGGCCCGGGCCGGGAGAATACCGGCTAATCTTTAACTAACTAACTAATTTACACAGTATTTAAAAAGATTATGGCGTCCGTGACAGTCCACTGACGCATTAGCAAGTATATTTAGACGCAAGTATACGATAGCACAATTATCATCCATTGTATATCATACAGTGAGACACTTGTGCAACGTAATAAAGATTTCCATATGTTTACAAATCTCACATTTTTCAAAGGTAAATATGGTACGAGGTGTAGGTTACGGGAGCCTCGACTGCTGCAAATGTTCACTTATCATTGTTTTGTTTCCCACAGGGTGGTACTTCAATAATGATCGTAGAATCTTCAAAAAAACAAACCCGGCCAGTGTTTGTTACATCAGCTTCCAGATTAATAGCTTCTCGTCTTTCGTGAATATTCACTTACTCACTGATTACTACCTTACTCCTGACAGATATGTTTTATGTGAGTATCACGCATTAAAATCATTGTATTCAAAAATATGTCTGTGATAATTCGACATTATCATCACAGTTCAATGGAGCAACGTTCCCGTCCAAACACTGAACTTCCCACCTCCGGAACTCAAATCCGGATTTTCCTGAATTCCCTTCTTAATTACTGACGATTCTAATATTTCCGCTTCACGTCACTAATATTTCCGTTCTCTCTCTCACTTCCAGCGCTCTTTGCCAACGGTTTGAACAGCCTTGGCGTAGTAAGCAACTCCATTAACAGTACTGTCGCATCCTTCTTGAATCAGAGTGTGGTGTCACTCAATGAAAGCAAATTGTATAAGTTCAGCTGGTGTAATGGTGAAATCAGGTGAGATATCTGTAGCAAAAACTGACTTAAGACTGTTTTCAGCGTCTAGTGTGGACCCCTAGCTGCTAGATATATACTGTTGATTTGAATCCCATTAATAGTCTATGGTGTCGGGATATGTTCTACGACATCGGGTCATAATCTAAGAGGTCATAGACCATGACCCGAGGTCGTATCATTACGTAAATAATACATCACGAAAGCATTTGAAAACTTCATTACCTTTCACATTGGGCAAATTACACTATATATTTAAGATTTACAGTTGAAAAGGCTAGTTTATTGTGCACCCCGTATCCTACCTATGGATGGTAGCGCAAGAGCATATAGATACACAATAGGCCTAGGAACTAGGCTCCAAAAAGTGTTGACAGGGGTACAGCTAGATTTATTTCTACAATTTGTCTTACATGTTTGTAAGCAAATTTAGGTTATTTGCTTAATATGCCTGGTATGCAAAACAACCACGGGGAGGGGGGGGGGGAGTTGAATGATAGCCCTAGACCTTTCGTGTTGCAATCAACACATCATCAGGAGCTTGCAATGTTGCAGAAAAGAGGAGGTCCAAGCAGATACGATCACAGGAAGCACCTTTGCCTTAGCAAAGGTGCTTCCTGCGATAGTATTTGTATAGACATAGTTTATATATATTAAAAACTAAATTACCTTACCTGGTGATGGTGGTGACGGTGATGGTGTAGAGCTGGTCCGAGAGGACACGAAGGGATCCTCGCCTGGAACGACTCCAGTCCACTCAACATCACCCACGTCATGATGGAATCAGCGGAAGACAATCAAAGGACGTGGATCAAAGGCAACAACATGGCTGACGAATGGACTCCCGGAGAGAGTGAGTTCTCATTGCCTTACTTCTGCTAGCTTGTTGTCAGCCAGGACTCTCATCTTACTCCGTAATAAGTCATTACGCAAGCAGTGAGATACGGTTTGCTTCTTAAGACTGTCAAACCATAACGATTTATTAATGAAGTTATGTCGAAGAAATGTAATGTGTCTACAAGATTTATCTGTCGTCTTACGTGTGAATGAGGCACAAAAAAACTAGTCATCCATAAAAAAAAGTGCGAAAAAAAGGTTTAACAGCCTTGCGTTTCACGCTCTTATGACTGACAGGACAATATTGCCTGTCTAGAGTGCTGGTATTTGACTTATTGTGGATTACTATTATTATCACTGTTGACTCTGGTGATTATCACTGCTGTCTCCGGTGACAACAGCAGTGATAGTCGCAGCATGTTCTTAAGGGCTTTCACCATGCACAACTGTAACCCATCTCTGCACAAACATTATATCGTAGTAGTAGCGGTAGTAGTAGCAGCAGTAGTAGTCGTAGTAGTAGTAGTAGTAGTAATAGTCGTAGCAGTAGTAGTCGTAGTAGCAGTAGTAGTAGTAGCAGTAGTAATAATAATTATTTTGACAGTCGTATTCCTGGGTCGTGATGAATTACTGAAGACAATGTGGAAGAAACGACTCAGGTTGTCGTGTTATGAGCTTTTATTGACATGTAACTCCGCTCTGTGTGGAGCTTCATCAAGTCATGTCATGATAACGCTCTACACAGAGCGTAACGTTATTCCAGTGTGAGTCGTTTCTCCAGCCATATTCTTGAAGACATTTTCCTCTAAGGATGGCCTTGTTTGTACTCCTCTGTGACTTGAAGGAGCCCTCCCAAGAGCGAAACGTTCTCATTATAGAAGCGTTCTAGCTTTACCTCCCTTTTTCTTCTACATCTGTGTTGGCTTCACACGGCGAGGCTCTGCGTTCGATCCCCAGCGAGGGTAGAAACATTGGGCGTGTTCCTTTACACCGGTTGTCTATGTTAACCCATCAGTAAAATGGCTACCTGGGTGTTAGTGGACTGGTGTGGGTCGCATCCTGGGACAAAACTGACTTAATTTACCCGAAATGCTCAGCATAACAAGGGACTTTCTATATAGTAGTATGTCACTGATGTCAGTTAAACCTGTATACCTTATACATGTACTTGTAGTAAATAAAGATATTAATATTATTATTATTATTATTATTATTATTGTTATTATTATTATTATTATTATTATTATTGTTATTATTATTATTATTATTATTATTATTACAGTTTTACCCTACCGAAGAGGAATCTCAAAAATATTTGTTTTAATATTCCTTCG
Organism: Cherax quadricarinatus; assembly: GCF_038502225.1. Taxonomy (NCBI): domain Eukaryota; kingdom Metazoa; phylum Arthropoda; class Malacostraca; order Decapoda; family Parastacidae; genus Cherax; species Cherax quadricarinatus. The sequence continues at coordinate 4,461,128 of NC_091328.1, read as the reverse complement.
TCTTGCAGACGTCACATCATCGGGGGACGAGAGAGGACACATTATCAAGAGAGTTGCAGCAGGCACCAGTGCCATCAACTATGCCACGGTGTTTTACTGCATGGGCTCCACTGATTGCGATATTTTCTTCATGGCTGATGCAAACGTTACTACTTATTACCGTGTTTGTGAGTTTGGTGTTTTTTCTGTTTTTTTTTTATTCTGTGTTATCAGCTTAACCAGAAATTTCTATTTTTAAACGTAAAATTTCAGCTAGAGTTTTTTTTTTTGCAAAATTGTTATTTTTCTTTTTTGAAGAGTATTTTGATTTAGAACAATAAATGCAAGTAGCAAAAGAGCCACGGGGGGAGTTGAATGATAGCTCTAGGCCTTTCGTGTTGCAATCAATACGTCATCAGGAGCTTGCAGTGTTGCAGAAAAGAGAGGTAGTCCAAGCAAATTCGTTACTTTAACGTTAGTTAAAGTAACATTAGTGACACAACAGTTATCAAAAATTCAATCAGACTTCGATTTTTAATAAAAGATCTTTTCGTACTGAATCTCACAATTGTCTTTGCATTTTTCCCTACGTTTACAAAACGGGTCCATTAATGCTACGTTCGTTACGTCATTATTGCAATATCAGTGCTTGTGGGCTGATTGTCTTCTAGTGCTTTATATTCAGTCTTTCTGGCACTGGGCACTGATATGCCTGGGACACTTAGTATCTATTGCCTCTACCTCAATCGAGCAAAATACGTTCTCTGAATGAATTTGCTTCGACTTCCTCCTATTTTCTGCAACATTGCAAGCCTCTGTTTATGTGCTGATTGCAACACGAAAGGCCTCGAGGTATTATTCATCTCCCGTCGTGGATGTTGAAGACACAGATGAATCACAGGGATGTTAGGAAGTATTTCTTCAGCCACTGAGTGTCAGGAAGTGGAATAGTTTGGGAAGCGATGTAGTGGAGGCAGGATCCATACATAGCTTTAAGCAGAGGTATGATAAAGCTCAAGGTTCAGGGAGAGTGACCTAGTAGCGACCAGTGAAGAGGAGGGGCCAGGAGCTTGGACTCAACCCCTGCAACCTCAACTAGGTGAGCACACACACACACACACACACACACACACAATATATATATATATATATATATATACATACATATATATATATATATATATATATATATATATATATATATATATATATATATATATATATATATATATATATATATATATATATATATATATATATATATATATATATATATATATATATATATATATATGTCGTGCTGAATAGGTAAAACTGATCAATTAACATGAGCTCAAATTAAGTCTTTTCTAAAATTTAGAAATATACGTTTTTTTCATTAATGTTAATGAAAAATTAAAAAAATTTCTACCAAAAAAAAATTAGAAAACTTACTTAACATTATTATAACAAGCGCAATTTAATTTAGCCTAATCCAACTAAATATATTTTAGATAAGTTTACAGTCATCTAATAATAAACACACAATGAAATATATTTTTTTCGTTAGGTTCAGAATGATTTTTGCGAAATTATTGCATACACAAATTTTCGCTTATCTTACTCGGCAAGAAGAGCGTTACTATATAAACCAAAATCGTAAGTTTTTACCTATTCGGCACGACATATATATGGTCTTGCTTTCTACAGTATATCACAGTTTAAATATATTTTCAACACAGGTGTTGGATGCTGGACAAATACGCTAAATATGTTAGCATATGGTTACAACGGTCAGCCAGAAGTGGTAAGTAGTGCGAGAGCCTTTGTTGTGGCACCCAGCTCTTTGTTGTGGCACCCAGCTCTTTGTTGTGGCTCCCAGCTCTTTGTTGTGGCACCCAGCTCTTTGTTGTGGCACCCAGCTCTTTGTTGTGGCACCCAGCTCTTTGTTGTGGCACCCAGCTCTTTGTTGTGGCACCCAGCTCTTTGTTGTGGCATCCAGCTCTTTGTTGTGGCTCCCAGCTCTTTGTTGTGGCACTCAGCTCTTTGTTGTGGCTCCCAGCTCTTTGTTGTGGCTCCCAGCTCTTTGTTGTGGCTCCCAGCTCTTTGTTGTGGCTTCCAGCTCTTTGTTGTGGCACTCAGCTCTTTGTTGTGGCACCCAGCTCTTTGTTGTGGCACCCAGCTCTTTGTTGTAGCTCCCAGCTCTTTGTTGTGGCACCCAGCTCTTTGTTGTGGCACCCAGCTCTTTGTTGTGGCTCCCAGCTCTTTGTTGTGGCACCCAGCTCTTTGTTGTGGCACCCAGCTCTTTGTTGTGGCACCCAGCTCTTTGTTGTGGCTCCCAGCTCTTTGTTGTGGCTCCCAGCTCTTTGTTGTGGCTCCCAGCTCTTTGTTGTGGCACCCAGCTCTTTGTTGTGGCACCCAGCTCTTTGTTGTGGCACCCAGCTCTTTGTTGTCGCTTCCAGCTCTTTGTTGTGGCACCCAGCTCTTTGTTGTGGCACTCAGCTCTTTGTTTTGGCACCCAGTTCTTTGTTGTGGCACCCAGATCTTTGTTTTGGCACCCAGCTCTTTGTTGTGGCACCCAGCTCTTTGTTGTGGCACCCAGCTCTTTGTTGCGGCATCCAGCTCTTTGTAGTGGCACGAAGATCTTTATTGTGGCACCCAGCTCTTTGTTGTGGCACCCAGCTCTTTGTTGTGGCATCCAGCTCTTTGTTGTGGCATCCAGCTTTTTGTAGTGGCACCCAGATCTTTGTAGTGGCACGAAGATCTTTGTTGTGGCACCCAGCTCTTTGTTGTGGCACCCAGCTCTTTGTTGTGGCACCAAGCTCTTTGTTGTGGCATCCAGATCTTTGTTTTGGCACCCAGCTCTTTGTTGTGGCACCCAGCTCTTTGTTGTGGCATCCAGCTCTTTGTTGTGGCATCCAGCTCTTTGTAGTGGCACCCAGATCTTTGTTGTGGCACCCAGCTCTTTGTTGTGGCACCCAGCTCTTTGTTGTGGCACCCAGCTCTTTGTTGTGGCACTCAGCTCTTTGTTGTGGCACTCAGCTCTTTGTTGTGGCATCCAGCTCTTTGTTGTGGCACCCAGATCTTTGTTGTGGCACCCAACTCTTTGTTGTGGCACCCAGCTTTTTGTTGTGGCACCCAGCTCTTTGTTGTTGCACCCAGCTCTTTGTTGTGGCATCCAGCTCTTTGTTGTGGCACCCAGCTCTTTGTTGTGGCACCCAGCTCTTTGTTGTGGCACCAAGCTCTTTGTTGTCGCTCCCAGCTCTTTGTGGCACCCAGCTCTTTGTTGTGGCACTCAGCTCTTTGTTGTGGCATCCAGCTCTTTGTTGTGGCATCCAGATCTTTGTTGTGGCACCCAGCTCTTTGTTGTGGCACCCAGCTCTTTGTTGTGGCACCCACCTCTTTGTTGTGGCACCCAGCTCTTTGTTGTGGCACCCTGCTTTTTGTTGTGGCACCCAGCTCTTTGTTGTGGCATCCAGCTCTTTGTTGCGGCTCCCAGCTCTTTGTTGTGGCACCCAGCTCTTTGTTGTGGCACCCAGCTCTTTGTTGTGGCTCCCAGCTCTTTGTTGTGGCACCCAGCTCTTTGTTGTGGCACCCAGCTCTTTGTTGTGGCACCCAGCTCTTTGTTGTGGCACTCAGCTCTTTGTTTTGGCATCCAGCTCTTTGTTGTGGCTCCCAGCTCTTTGTTGTGGCTCCCAGCTCTTTGTTGTGGCATCCAGCTCTTTGTTGTGGCACCCAGCTCTTTGTTGTGGCACCCAGATCTTTGTTGTGGCATCCAGCTCTTTCTTGTGGCATCCAGCTCTTTGTTGTGGCATCCAGCTCTTTGTTGTGGCATCCAGCTCTTTGTTGTGGTACCCAGCTCTTTGTTGTGGCACCCAGCTCTTTATTGTGGCACCCAGCTCTTTGTTGTGGCATCCAGCTCTTTGTTGTGGCATCCAGCTCTTTGTTGTGGCATCCAGCTCTTTGTTGTGGTACCCAGCTCTTTGTTGTGGCACCCAGCTCTTTATTGTGGCACCCAGCTCTTTGTTGTGGCACCCAGCTCTTTGTTGTAGCACCCAGCTCTTTGTTGTGGCATCCAGCTCTTTGTTGTGGCACCCAGCTCTTTGTTGTGGCACCCAGCTCTTTATTGTGGCACCTAGCTCTTTGTTGTGGCACCCAGCTCTTTATTGTGGCACCCAGCTCTTCGCTTAGTATGTACCAGCTATGAATATTGCTCCCTGAACGACGTTTATCTTGGCTATGTTAAGTGTAAATACAAATTTTGTAATTTATTCCGGCTTCGTCAGTGTTGTCTTGTACTTTACATATTAAAATTTCTTGAAGAAGTGATTAATACACCTAATATAACTTACGTAAAAGTAATACCCACTTTTTTCCCCATCATTAAGAGAGCCTTCGAGCGCACCCAGAATCGTGTGAGCGCCAGCGAATGGAGGGCATTTTGGTTCCAAATAATGAACGGAAGTCTATCGTAAGTTGAAGACCTTAACGAAGTGTTGCTTTGCGATAATGATTTAAATACACCACATACACACACACACACACACACACACACACACACACACACACACACACACACACACATACACACACATACACACAAACACACACTCACAAACACATACACACACACACATACTAGGTGTATTAGAGAATGGAAAAGGTACAGAAGACAGAGAACTCAGGAAAACAAAGAGATTAGCCGAAGAGCCAGAAACGAATATGCACAGATAAGAAGGGAGGCTCAGCGACAATATGAAAATGACATAGTATCGAAAGTCAAGTCTGACCCGAAGCTGTTGTACAGCCACATCAGGAAAACAACAGTCAAGGACCAGGTAATCAGACTGAGGAAGGGTGATGGGGAGTTCACAAGAAACGACCGAGAGGTATGTCAGGAACTCAACACGAGATTTAAAGAAGTATTTACACTGGAAACCAGTAGGACTCTAGGAAATCAGAACAGGGGGGTGCACCAGCAAGTGCTGGATGAGGTACATATAACCAAGGAGGAGGTGAAGAAGCTGCTATGCGAACTTGACACCTCAAAGGCGGTGGGACCAGACAACATCTCTCCGTGGGTCCTTAAAGAGGGAGCAGAGATATTGTGTGAGCCATTAACAAAGATCTTCAACACATCAATTGAAACTGGGCAACTCCCTGAGGTATGGAAGATGGCAAATGTAGTCCCAATTTTTAAAAAGGGAGACAGACATGAGGCACTAAACTACAGACCTGTATCACTAACGTGTATAGTATGCAAAGTCATGGAGAAGATCATCAGGGGGAGAGTGGTGGAGCACCTGGAAAGAAGCAAGTGTATAATTGACATCCAGCACGGTTTCAGGGAAGGAAAATCCTGTGTCACAAATCTACTGGAGTTTTATGACAAGGTGACAGAAGTAAGACAAGAGAGAGAGGGGTGGATCGACTGCATTTTTCTTGGACTGCAAGAAGGCCTTCGACACAGTTCCTCACAAGAGGTTACTGCAAAAGCTAGAGGATCAGGCACACATAACAGGAAAGGCACTGCAATGGATCAGAGAATATCTGACAGGGAGGCAACAACGAGTCATGGTACGTGACGAGGTGTCAGAGTGGGCGCCTGTGACGAGCGGAGTTCCTCAGGGGTCAGTCCTAGGACCTGTGCTGTTCTTGGTATATGTGAATGACATAACGGAAGGGATAGACTCAGAAGTGTCCTTGTTTGCAGATGATGTGAAGTTAATGAGAAGAATCAAATCGGACGAGGATCAGGCAGAACTACAAAGAGACCTGGACAGACTACAAGCCTGGTCCAGCAACTGGCTCCTTGAGTTTAACCCTGCCAAATGCAAAGTCATGAAGATTGGGGAAGGGCAAAGAAGACAGCAGACACAATATAGTTTAGATGGCCAAAGACTGCAAACCTCACTCAAGGAAAAAGATCTGGTGGTGAGTATAACACCGAGCTTATCTCCTGAGGCGCACATCAATCAGATAACTGCTGCAGCATACGGGCGCCTGGCAAACCTACGGATAGCGTTCCGATACCTCAGTAGTGATTCGTTCAAGACTGTATACCATTTACGTCATGCCCATACTGGAGTATGCAGCACCAGTTTGGAATCCACACCTAGTCAAGCACGTCAAGAAATTAGAGAAAGTGCAAAGGTTTGCAACAAGACTAGTCCCAGAGCTAAGGGGATTGTCCTACGAAGAAAGGTTGAGGGAAATCGGCCTGACGACACTGGAGGACAGGAGGGTCAGGGGAGACATGATAACGACATATAAAATACTGCGCGGAATAGACAAGGTGGACAAAGACGGGATGTTCCAGAGGTGGGACACAGACACAAGAGGTCACAATTGGAAGTTGAAGACTCAGATGAATCAAAGGGATGTTAGGAAGTATTTCTTCAGTCGTAGAGTAGTCAGGCCGTGGAATAGCCTAGAAAGTGACGTAATGGAGGCGGGAACCATACATAGTTTTAAGGCGAGGTATGATAAAGCTCATGGGGCAGGGAGAGAGAGGACCTAGTAGCAATCGGCGAATAGGCGGGGCCAGGAGCTATGACTCGACCCCTGCAACCACAAATAGGCGAGTACTTATAGGTGAGCACAAGGCCTTTGACACAGTTCCTCACAAGAGATGAGTGCAGAAGCTGGAGGATCAGGTGGGCATAACAGGAAGGGCATTGTAATGGATCAGAGAATACCTGACAGGGAGAAAGTTAAGACACTTGTGCAACATCTGGTTATCATTATTGTAGACGTTTCGCCATCCAGTGGCTTTATCAATACAGATTCTTGGACATAACAAGAAAACAGAAGAACTATATACAAAAGACGAGGTAATCAGTCCCTCAGCCTTGAAGGTGGTGTTTAGAGCACCGTGGTTGTAGAGATTCGGAATCTCTGCAACCACGGTGCTCTAAACACCACCTTCAAGACTGAGGGACTGATTACCTCGTCTTGTGTATATAGTTCTTCTGTTTTCTTATTATGTCCAAGAATCTGTATTGATAAAGCCACTGGATGGCGAAACGTCTACAATAAAGATAACGAGATGTTGCACAAGTGTCATAACTTTCATCTTGTCGGTATTGTATACCTGTCTTGCACAACCTGACAGGGAGGAAACAACGCGTCATGGCCCGCGATGAGGTATCACAGTGGGCGCCTGTGAAGAGCGGGGTCCCACAGTGGTCAGTCCTAGGACCAGTGCTATTTTTGGTATATGTGAATGACATGTTGGAAGGGATAGACTCAGAAGTGTCCCTGTTCGCAGATGATGTGAAGTTAATGAGGAGAATTAAATCAGATGAGGATCAGGCAGGACTACAAAGAGACCTGGACAGACTGGAAGCGTGGTCCAGCAACTGTTCTCGAATTCAACCCTGCCAAATGCAAAGTCATGAAGATTGAGGAGGGGCAAAGAAGACCGCAGACAGAGTATAGGCTAGGTGGACAAAGACTGGAAACCTCACTCAAGGAGAAAGATCTAGGAGTGACCATAACACCGAGCACATCTCCGGAGGCACGCATCAACCAGATAACTGCTGCAGCATACGGGCGCCTGGCAAACCTAAGAATAACATTCCGATACCTTAGTAAGGAATCGCTCAAGACACTGTACACTGTGTACGTCAGGCCCATACTGGAGTATGCAGCACCTGTTTGGAACCCACACCTGGTCAAGTACGTCAAGAAATTAGAGAAAGTACAAAGGTTTGCAACAAGGCTAGTTCCGGAGCTCAGGGGAATGTCCTACGAAGAAAGTTGAGGGAAATCGGCCTGACGACACTGGAGGACAACGACATAGAAAATACTGCATGGACTAGATAAGGTGGACAGAGACAGGATGTTCCAGAGAGGAGACACAGAAACAAGGGATTACAATTGGAAGTTGAAGACTCAGACGAGTCACAGGGATGTTAGGAAGTATTTCTTCAGCCATAGAGTCGTCAGGAAGTGGAATAGTCTAGCAAGTGATGTAGTGGAGGCAGGAACCATACATAGCTTTGAGACGAGGTATGACAAAGCTCAGGAAGCAGAGAGAGGACCTAGTAGCGATCAGTGAAGAGGCGGGGTCAGGAGCTGGGACTCGACCCCTGCAACCACAACTAGGTGAGTACACACACACACATAAACTCAAACGATTAAAACAGGAAAACATATGGCGTTACGGTCTGTGGTCAACCATTAACCAATCACAGTTTGATTCAGGTCCAGAACTGGATGAAACGTTGTAAATTATTATTAATAATAACAATAGCAACAATAATAATAATAATAATAAACACAAAAACTTATAATAATAACATATAAGTAAGAATAATAATAACAATAACATATAATAACAAGCAATAATGATAATAAAAATAAATAACGTTAACGATCAATAAATAACTTTCTCTGGGATTGATGCAGAATTGGCAGTGGAGATCAGGTTGGAGAGCAGCAGTGGTTGTCAACACTAGACACTTCAAACAACACTCCCTTCACTGTGAACTACGTCAGTCTGAGAGGTTGTTGTAACAGCCGTGTCCAATATTTCTTCCCTGAAGACCCTGGGTGGCTGACCATGGAGTGGGGAGTTGGTATCCCTTAAGAGAGAGCCTCTGCAACACCTTATATATATATATATATATATATATATATATATATATATATATATATATATATATATATATATATATATATATATATATATATATATATATATATATATATATATATATATATATATATATATATATAAGTATATATATATATATATATATATATATATATATATATTTTTCATTAATATTGATATATAAATATATAATTTTGCACCAAAAGGAACTTAGAAAACTTACCTAACCTTATTATAACAAACGCAATTTATTTTAGCCTAACCCAACTATATATATACAGTAATATACTATATATATATATATATATATATACACAAATATATAAGATGAGCGTATATATATATATATATATATATATATATATATATATATATATATATATATATATATATATATATATATATATATATATATATATATATATATATATATATAAACTTTACTGTTGAGTTTGAGGAAAATAACTCATTGCCTTTTCTAGATGTTTTAATTATTAAGAGTAATAATGAATTCAAATTTAAAATTTAGAGAAAACCTACAAATAACTATTCCTATGTCCACTATTATTCTTCCCATCAAGATAAATTTAAACTGTCTGTTTTCTCATCAATGTTTTTGAGAGCTTTGCGAATTTGTAGTCCAGAGTTCATAGATGAGGAAATATCCAAAATTTATGAAATAGGTAATGATTTAAAATACCCAAGAAATGTAATTGATAAATCTTTTAAAATTGCTAGAAATACTTTTTACCACCCAAAAAGGGACAACCAACCTTATTCAACGATGAGAAATTTCAATTACTCAGATATGGTAAACACGAGGAAATTAAATCTTCATCAGAGTACAAAACAAATTCTGGCCACAAAATAGAGCGAAACACCAACGTCAAAGACCTGGGAGTGATCATGTCGGAGGATCTCACCTTCAAGGACCATAACATTGTATCAATCGCATCTGCTAGAAAAATGACAGGATGGATAATGAGAACCTTCAAAACTAGAGAGGCCAAGCCCGTGATGACACTCTTCAGGTCACTTGTTCTATCCAGGCTGGAATATTGCTGCACACTAACAGCACTTTTCAAGGCAGGTGAAATTGCTGACCTAGAAAATGTACAGAGAACCTTCATGGAGCGCATAACGGAGATAAAACACCTCAATTACTGGGAGCGCTTGAGGTTCCTAAAACTGTATTCCCTGGAACGCAGGCGGGAGAGAGACATGATTATGTACACCTGGAAAATCCTAGAGGGACTAGTACCGAACTTGCACACGAAAATCACTCACTACGAAAGCAAAAGACTTGGCAGACGATGCAACATCCCCCCAATGAAAAGCAGGGGTGTCACTAGCACGTTAAGAGACCATACAATAAGTGTCAGGGGCCCGAGACTGTTCAACTGTCTCCCAGCATACATAAGGGGGATTACCAACAGACCCCTGGCAGTCTTCAAGCTGGCACTGGACAAGCACCTAAAGTCGGTTCCTGACCAGCCGGGCTGTGGATCGTACGTTGGTTTGTGTGCAGCCAGCAGCAACAGCCTGGTTGATCAGGCTCTGATCCACCAGGAGGCCTGATCACAGACCGGGCCGCGGGGGCGTTGACCCCCGGAACTCTCTCCAGGTAAACTCCAGGTAAACTAAAAATATGTTGGTTCTCCCTTACCATGAAAACTTGGTTGATATGCCTTCTCTTCTTAAGACTTTTAATATTAAAGTTGTATTCAAAAATCTTGATACAGTAAAAACAACTTTTGATAAAGGATTCCCCCCAAAATGCTGATGGATGTGTCTATAAGATTCCTTGTAAAATTTGCGATAAAGTTTATTACGGTCAAACTGGTAAAAGTCTCGAACTAAGATTAAAACAACATAAATATAGCATTAGAACTGGACAAGATTCCAATGCTCTATTTATTCATGTGAGAGATTTTAGCCATCCAATTGATTTTCAAAAAGTTGAGAAAGTTGAATCAAGCAAGTCCATGGTCGACAGGAATATAATTGAATCTTGTTTCATAAAAAGCAATTTTGAAAATAATATGAATATTTCCTTAGGTTTGTATAAATTAGATTCATTTATAATTAATAAAATTTGGTTAGAGTTTAATAATACATTGGATAAATAATAAACCTTATTTCTTGGGTAGAATGATTTGTTGGTGGGTTGTCGTGAGGACCTGTCTAGTTGGACCAGCGGACCTACTGCAGTGTTCCTTTATTCTTATGAGTCCGGTATTGTCTCGCGTCAGGTGTTTCTTTGTTGTGGGGGTTGACTGTGAGGTGTAGTCTAAGCCCTTTTATTGCCTTCCTTTGATGTATTACTTTCATAGTTCCTTGACAATGTGAGTAGTCACGAAAGCGCTTGGAATTTCACTACTCTTTCACAGTGGTTGTTTTGCATAATTTAAAATCACCTGTTTACTGTGATCTTATTGAATATATATATATCTATATATATATATATATATATATATATATATATATATATATATATATATATATATATATATATATATATATATATATATATATACGTATATATATATATATATAAATACTGCACACCTCTCTGTATACCTGGTGGGTGTTTCAGGGGTCAGCGCCCCCGCGACCCAGTCTATGACCAGTCCTCATGGTGCATTAGGACCTGATCAACCAGGCTGTTACTGGTGGCCGCACATAAACTGACGTACGAACCACAGCCCACTGGTCAGGTACTGACTTTAGGTACCTGTCCAGAGCTTTCTTGTAGACAACTAGTGGTCTGTTGGTAATCCCCCATAATGCATGCTGGGAGGCAGTTGAACAGTCTTGGGCCCCTGACACTTATTTTGTTGTCTCTTAGTGTACTCATGATGCCCCTGCTTTTCATTGGGGAGATGTTGCATCTCCTGCTGAGCCTTTTGCTTTTCTAAGGAGAATATATCCTGTGTGTGTATATACTATGTGTGTATCCTCTGAGTAATGACAGAGTTATTGCTAAGTTTGATCCTATTTATGAGTGCATATATTTATGAGTGCATATATATATATATGAGTGCATATATTCATGAGTGCATATATTTATCAGTGCATATATTTAATAGTTTAGAATATCTTTCATTCAGTCATTGAATTATTAAAGCTTGACTGACACTCCATACATTCATTTGGTTCACAATAAACTCAATAATTATATTATAACACGAGACTCATTTGTCCTGTTCTTACAAGCATCCCTCTGGGTACATTTCTTTAAAGATTTAACTGATTAGCAGGGAATTCCTAGTTTCAACCATGCACAAACTAGAACAGACTTGATGCTGAGTGTGTTTACCCTAGCTAGAAATCCCCTGAATCTGCTAGGATACGATGCATCTGTTAATCCCTTTAGGGCCTAGTTCCTAGGCCTTTTGTATATCCATATGCTCTTACGCTACCTTCCACAGGATGGATATGGAGTGCACAATAAACTAGCTACTTCGGTGGTAAAATCTAATCTAATGACTTCTCTCTCCCTCTCTCTCTCTCCCTCCCTCTCTCTTTCTCTCCCTCTGTCTCTCTCCCTCCCTCTCTCTCTCTCTCCCTCTCTCTCTCTCCCTCCCTCTCTCTCTCTCTCCCTCTCTCTTTCTCTCTCTCGAAGAAGAAGAACGTCAATGATGTCCCTGCAAACCCATTGTACTGCTATTTAGCAATGGTTGTCTGGCTGTCCCACCAAGGAGGGACAAGTCCCCGTTTTTTCAGTAATTATTTATAATTTTACTAGCATTATATTATTTATTCCTTTTGATTCTTCATATTTTTTTTATATGTTGTCATAATTCTTGTGAAAAATGGTTTTGAAAACCGACAAGCTGAAGATTGAGACACTTATGCAACATACTCTCCTGGGTGCCACGTATATAGAGGAATGGTGATAGTTGTTGTTACCACCCCTATTATCAGTTAATATAATTTAGTAATCCCAACATACACTCTGGGGGTCCTTGTGCTCATTGGGGTTTCCCTAACTAACATTTATGTACACGGAAATATTAGTAGCTTCTAGCTTAATATTCTAGGGATGGTTACTCAGCAATCTTGGTCAAAATTACCTTGTGGGCTCAGGGCCCACCTATAATTCGTAGCTAAATTACCCTGTGTTCCCCAATATAACAATGGCTGGCTTGTTACGTTGTACATGTCTTAGTAGCAATAAAGATTATATTATTGCCTCTAAAACTAGAGTCCTGCAGCAAATGGTTAGTAGACAACAAATTATCATTACACCTCGGGAAAACGGAAGCCATACTCTTTGAAATGAAAAAATGAAAAGAATAAATCATTTTAATGGCCAGTGTAATGAAGAACCCGTCACTTCAGTATCCTCACTAAAATATCTAGGAATTCCCTTTGACCCATGCATGTCAGGAGAATTGTTAGGGAACAGTGTAGTAAAGAAATCGAATTCCAGACTAAAGTTCCTCTACAGACAAGCACAGTGTCTACCTACTGAGGCTCCCAGGACCATGTGTCTAGCCCTTATACAGTGTCATATAAATTACCCTTACACCTCATGGTACTCTACCTTAACAAACAAAACTGAAAGACTACAAATCACCCAGAACAATATTGTAAGATTCATCCTGGACATGGGTCCATGAGAATAATGTAGGCCAGGATACAACAACTGGATATGCTGAATGTTGAAGACAGAGTAAAACAACTGAAGTTTAATCACGTTTATGAAATTGCTTAGAACAGTGTCCAGAATATCATGCTGACAAGTTTGTCAAGGTTGGGAACCAAAGAAATCATAGTACTAGGGGGAGAGAACACAACTTTGTAGTACCCACAGTCAGTGGCCAGGGTTCAAACACATTTTATTGTACAACAATAAAGGAGTGGAACAAACTGTTTGCACATGTCAAAGCCAGTCATAGCATGAGCCAGTTCAAGAAGAGTGACAAAAGGTACCTAATGAATGTAGCTACAGAAAGGGAGGGGAGTGCTTTCTTGTACAGCTAACATACATGTATCTATTACTGTGATCTGATCCTCTCTTCTTGACGTAAATAACTCAGTTTACCTTATTACTAATATATCCTTTTATTGAAACTGCTTTTCACATAGTAAAGTTACTTACCTATTTTAACTTTTAAGGTTTAAATAATAAGTAATTATAAGGACCCCCAATGTAATTAAGTCACTGATTTTTTTGAGGTTATCCTAGGTTATCTACACATATGCTGCTATGTATGATAATTTATGTAACTGTATTTATGTGTACCTGTACCTGAATAAACTTGCTTGCTTGCTTACTTGATTGCTTGCTTGCCGGCCCCGTGACCTGGCAGGCAAAGCTCTCGCTTCACACTCGGAGGGTCCGGGTTCGATTCCCGGTGGGGTGAAAACATTTCGACGCGTTTCCTTACACCTCTTGTCCTGTTCGCCTAACATCAAATAGATACCTGGGTGTTAATCGACTGGTGTGGGTGGCATCCTGGGGGACAAAATTGAGGACCCCAATGGAAATAAAACAGACAGCCCTCGATGACGCACTGACTTTCCTGGGTTATCCTGGGTGGCTAACCCTCCGGGGTTAGAAATCCGAACGAAAGCTTATCTTAACCTGCTTATTTGCTTGCTTACTTGCTTGCTTGCTTACTTGCTTATTTACTGTGTGAGCCGTCAGTGGTCCTTACAACCCATAACAACTCTAAGGAAGGCAGCTGCGCCATGGCTTCTCTACGTCAGGTAATTCCTCGTTATTTTCCCTACACCCTCCAGGCTGTGTACTTCCATGTTGGTGTAAGGCTCTTGTTCCAAGAACCTGGAGCCGCCTCGGATCAGACCTGAGTTGTCTCCCAGGAGTTGTATGACGTACGTGATCAGCGACTTTCTCTTATATAATTTTTTTGTGAAAGCCGGGTTTATTTTCTTGGGTAAATATTTACCCGTTGATGTTTATTTTGGTTTAAACCTCTGCCTATGTAGATTACCATTTATTTTGGTTTTGTACCATCGTTACATATGTACCGTTATGTAATATACATTATATAACGGTACATGTGTACGTTATGTAATACACATTCATATGTACGTTGTTATACACATCTATGTGTACGTTGTTATACACATCTATATGTACGTTGTTATACACATCTATATGTACGTTGTTATACACATCTATATGTACGTTGTTATACACATCTATATGTACGTTGTTATACACATCTATATGTACGTTGTTATACACATTGTGTACGTTATGTAATACACATCCATATGTACGTTATACACATTATGTGTACGTTATGTAATACACATCCATATGTACGTTGTTATACACATTATGTGTACATTATGTAATACACATCCATATGTACGTTATTATACACATTATGTGTACGTTATGTAATACACATCCATATGTACGTTGTTATACACATCTATATGTACGTTATGTAATACACATCCATATGTACGTTGTTATACACATCTATGTGTACGTTATGTAATACACATCCATATGTACGTTGTTATACACATCTATATGTACGTTGTTATACACATCCATATGTACGTTGTTATACACATGTGTACGTTATGTAATACACTCCAACAGCACATCAAATCATAAAAAGCACTTACCTCCACTCATTCATATCTAACATGCTCACACAAGCCTGTTGAATGTCCAGGTCCCTACATAACAAAGTACCCCAGTGGAAATAAGTCACTTTTTCTTACTTGTCTGGGTTATCCTAGGTAATTTAGAAATGTATGATAATTATACTTATGTGTACCTGTGCCTAAATGAAGTTAGTTACTTCTCCTCTATCTTTTCAACACAAAACTCTTCTTGCTATTGTAAAGGCAAGACCTTGCTTGATTTTCTCACTAACTTTCACAAAGGCACAGAGGGCAATGGCCAGATTAATACCTTAGCATTATGTAAACTACTTGTTCTGTCCTTACATTTCAAGGGGGCTCTTTGATGTTAGTGAAGAGCTCTTGATCCAGAGAATTGAAGCTACCCTTCCCATCCTTGGATCAAACCTGATTATGTACTTCCCATTCCTCAGTTGATGAAGGACACCTACAGGTTTAGTATTTCCTCTTGAACATAATAGTGCTCTCTCTTTATACACTTGGCCTCCAGTAAGTCCTGTGTGTAAAATACTGTTTATTTTATTTTTTAACACTTTTCCTGAAAATAAAATTATTATTATTATTATTGTTATTATTATTCAGAAAGAGCTATTGTTACTGCTATGGAGAGCAGAGTTATGATGGAGTTCCGTTCCTAAAACCATGTCGGTAAACGAACTCGTCGCTGAGCAAGGAGCATACTACATAATGATAGTGTGTTTGTGTCAACCATCTATAACATTTTTAGTATATTTTTAAATGTTTATACAGTAGTGTACTGTATATTGTAATAAACAGGATAGAGGCAGTCATTTCTAATATACATTATTTAGGTATGCATACTGGTCAGAGAGCCCGTTGTAAATCTGAGTAGTTGGTAAATGAATATGTCACTAAGTGAGGAGAGGCTGTACTGTGTTTCTTAACATATCATCCTAAGTGAAACTTCTTCTAATGTACCTTGAGTAAATGTGTAGTTGTATTATACTGAACTTAAAATTTTTTTTATGTATGTTTCAGACTATTATACTCTGGGTAGTTGTTTCCACAAAAGTACTATTGTGCGGGAGTGGTTAAGTACAGTGGACCCTCGACCAGCGATGGCATCGATTAACGATAAATCTGACTAGCGATACATTTTATCGCAAAAATTTTGCCTCGATTAGCGCTAAAAAACTCCACCAACACTATTCGTTCCGTCTGAGACGCGTCCACTTCTGGCCAGTGTTTACAAGCCAGCCAGCCACCGCAGTCGCTTCCAAGCATACAATCGGAACATTTCATATTATCACAGCCTTTTTAGTGATTGCACCTGCAAAATAAGTCACCATGGGCCCCAAGAAAGCTTCTAGTGCCAACCCTACAGCAAAAAGGGTGAGAATTACTATGGATATGAAGAAAGAGATCATTGCTAAGTATGAAAGTGGAGTGCATGTCTTCGAGCTGGCCAGGCTGTACACAAAACCCCAATCAACCATCGCTACTATTGTGGCCAAGAAAACGGCAATCAAGGAAGCTGTTCTTGCCAAAGGTGCAACTATGTTTTCGAAACTGAGATCGCAAGTGATAGAAGATGTTGAGAGACTGTTATTGGTATGGATAAACGAAAAACAGATAGCAGGAGATAGCATCTCTCAAGCGATCATATGTGAAAAGGCTAGGAAGTTGCTTGACGATTTAATTAGAAAAATGCCAACAACTAGTGGTGATGTGAGTGAATTTAAGGCCAGAAAAGATTGGTTTGAGAGATTTAAGAATCGTAGTGGCATACATAGTGTGATAAGGCATGGTGAGGCTGCCAGTTTGGACCAAAAAGCAGCTGAAAAATATGTGCAGGAATTCAAGGAGTACATAGACAGTGTAGGACTGAAACCTGAACAAGTGTTTAATGGTGACACTGACAATGTTGTGAAACACTTTAGGAATGTCATAAAGGAACGGGAGGTACAGGCCTCTATGGGCAGATATGTTGTGCGACAGAGGTCCAGTGACTCTCAAGCTGGTCCTAGTGGCATTAAAAGAAGAAGGGAAGTAGCCCCGAAAAAGGACTTGCCACCTCAAGTCCTAATGGAAGGGGATTCCCCTTCTAAACACTAAGACCATCAACACACTCCCCTCTTCCCATCCCATCAGTCATCACCAGATCTTCAATAAAGGTAAGTGTCATGTAACTGTGCAAGTCTTCTTCAGTTTGTGTGTATTAAAATTAATATTTCATTTTTTTTTTTTTTTTTATTATCACACTGGCCGATTCCCACCAAGGCAGGGTGGCCCGAAAAAGAAAAACTTTCACCATCATTCACTCCATCACTGTCTTGCCAGAAGGGTGCTTTACACTACAGTTTTTAAACTGCAACATTAACACCCCTCCTTCAGAGTGCAGGCACTGTACTTCCCATCTCCAGGACTCAAGTCCGGCCTGCCGGTTTCCCTGAATCCCTTCATAAATGTTACTTTGCTCACACTCCAACAGCACGTCAAGTATTAAAAACCATTTGTCTCCATTCACTCCTATCAAACACGCTCACGCATGCCTGCTGGAAGTCCAAGCCCCTCGCACACAAAACCTCCTTTACCCCCTCCCTCCAACCCTTCCTAGGCCGACCCCTACCCCGCCTTCCTTCCACTACAGACTGATACACTCTTGAAGTTATTCTGTTTCGCTCCATTCTCTCTACATGTCCGAACCACCTCAACAACCCTTCCTCAGCCCTCTGGACAACAGTTTTGGTAATCCCGCACCTCCTCCTAACTTCCAAACTACGAATTCTCTGCATTATATTCACACCACACATTGCCCTCAGACATGACATCTCCACTGCCTCCAGCCTTCTCCTCGCTGCAACATTCATCACCCATGCTTCACACCCATATAAGAGCGTTGGTAAAACTATACTCTCATACATTCCCCTCTTTGCCTCCAAGGACAAAGTTCTTTGTCTCCACAGACTCCTAAGTGCACCACTCACTCTTTTTCCCTCATCAATTCTATGATTCACCTCATCTTTCATAGACCCATCCGCTGACACGTCCACTCCCAAATATCTGAATACGTTCACCTCCTCCATACTCTCTCCCTCCAATCTGATATTCAATCTTTCATCACCTAATCTTTTTGTTATCCTCATAACCTTACTCTTTCCTGTATTCACCTTTAATTTTCTTCTTTTGCACACCCTACCAAATTCATCCACCAATCTCTGCAGCTTCTCTTCAGAATCTCCCAAGAGCACAGTGTCATCAGCAAAGAGCAGCTGTGACAACTCCCACTTTGTGTGTGATTCTTTATCTTTTAACTCCACGCCTCTTGCCAAGACCCTCGCATTTACTTCTCTTACAACCCCATCTATAAATATATTAAACAACCACGGTGACATCACACATCCTTGTCTAAGGCCTACTTTTACTGGGAAAAAATTTCCCTCTTTTCTACATACTCTAACTTGAGCCTCACTATCCTCGTAAAAACTCTTCACTGCTTTCAGTAACCTACCTCCTACACCATACACTTGCAACATCTGCCACATTGCCCCCCTATCCACCCTGTCATACGCCTTTTCCAAATCCATAAATGCCACAAAGACCTCTTTAGCCTTATCTAAATACTGTTCACTTATATGTTTCACTGTAAACACCTGGTCCACACACCCCCTACCTTTCCTAAAGCCTCCTTGTTCATCTGCTATCCTATTCTCCGTCTTACTCTTAATTCTTTCAATTTTAACTCTACCATACACTTTACCAGGTACACTCAACAGACTTATCCCCCTATAATTTTTGCACTCTTTTTTATCCCCTTTGCCTTTATACAAAGGAACTATGCATGCTCTCTGCCAATCCCTAGGTACCTTACCCTCTTCCATACATTTATTAAATAATTGCACCAACCACTCCAAAACTATATCCCCACCTGCTTTTAACATTTCTATCTTTATCCCATCAATCCCGGCTGCCTTACCCCCTTTCATTTTACCTACTGCCTCACGAACTTCCCCCACACTCACAACTGGCTCTTCCTCACTCCTACAAGATGTTATTCCTCCTTGCCCTATACACGAAATCACAGCTTCCCTATCTTCATCAACATTTAACAATTCCTCAAAATATTCCCTCCATCTTCCCAATACCTCTAACTCTCCATTTAATAACTCTCCTCTCCTATTTTTAACTGACAAATCCATTTGTTCTCTAGGCTTCCTTAACTTGTTAATCTCACTCCAAAACTTTTTCTTATTTTCAACAAAATTTGTTGATAACATCTCACCCACTCTCTCATTTGCTCTCTTTTTACATTGCTTCACCACTCTCTTAACCTCTCTCTTTTTCTCCATATACTCTTCCCTCCTTGCATCACTTCTACTTTGTAAAAACTTCTCATATGCTAACTTTTTCTCCCTTACTACTCTCTTTACATCATCATTCCACCAATCGCTCCTCTTCCCTCCTGCACCCACTTTCCTGTAACCACAAACTTCTGCTGAACACACTAACACTACATTTTTAAACCTACCCCATTCCTCTTCGACCCCATTGCCTATGCTCTCATTAGCCCATCTATCCTCCAATAGCTGTTTATATCTTACCCTAACTGCCTCCTCTTTTAGTTTATAAACCTTCACCTCTCTCTTCCCTGATGCTTCTATTCTCCTTGTATCCCATCTACCTTTTATTCTCAGTGTAGCTACAACTAGAAAGTGATCTGATATATCTGTGGCCCCTCTATAAACATGTACATCCTGAAGTCTACTCAACAGTCTTTTATCTACCAATACATAATCCAACAAACTACTGTCATTTCGCCCTACATCATATCGTGTATACTTATTTATCCTCTTTTTCTTAAAATATGTATTACCTATAACTAAACCCCTTTCTATACAAAGTTCAATCAATGGGCTCCCATTATCATTTACACCTGGCACCCCAAACTTACCTACCACACCCTCTCTAAAAGTTTCTCCTACTTTAGCATTTCATACTTTTCATGTGTTAAAAATTTTTTTTTTCAATACTTTTGGGTGTCTTGCATGGATTAATTTGATTTCCATTATTTCTTATGGGAAAAATTAACTTGACTAATGATTATTTTGACTAACGATGAGCTCTCAGGAACGGATTAATAGCGTTAGTCGAGGGTCTACTGTATACAGTATCTTAAATTTCTTGTTTTGACCTGTTGGGGTATGTCTTTACTGTAGTTTTATTTGCCTTTTGTGTTTTCCTTTTTTGCAGTTATTGCAAGCTGGCTCACTAGTACGATCATGTGCACGACTGCAGAGTACTGTTCCATATCCCTCTGCGACAAAGGCTGCGGCATCTGTCAAGAGCGGCATCTGTTTTGGTCAGTGTGCTTTACATTTCCCCGTTTTTAACACTGGAGTGAAAAAAATGAAAGCAATGTCTGAGGTAGGGAGGATGAATAGCAGTCTTCTTTTATTTCTCACATTATAGATTGCAAATCTTATAAAAAATAGCAAATGAATTTGAAATCTTCCTTGAAGTGCCGCATACTAGTTGATAAAGAAGCACTATACTGCACCTTATGTATAACTCATTGGTGAATTAAATCCAATTGTAATTTAGAGAATTTAAAAAGAATTTTATTGGATACACCTTTTTATTTCTTTGTTACAGTCACTGCCTTACCCTGTTACTAAGGTCACTCAAAAGCAAAAGTGAAAGCAGCTGTGAGAAAGAGGTAGAGACAGTGGTTAATGCATTGCATTTGTTAGTACAATATTAGGAGTCCAATAATAGAGGAACATTGCAGAAGGTCCACTTGCTCATACTAGATAGGGCTTTTTTAAGCCCAAGCATTTTCACTCTTATACAGTGGACCCTCAACTAACGGCTGCATTAAGTAATGGCAAATTCGTCTAACAGCGTTTTTTGGCGTAAAAGATGTCTCTACCAACGGCAAAAAACTCTACCAACGATGTTGGTCAGGTACGTATCCATGCGCCCGGAGTGTGGCCTGAGTGGGCCCAGCCACTCCAAGAGTCAGTGTGCCATTGTTTACAAGTTGTTGCGGTCAGTTTCCACGTGTGCCTGCCATATATGTTGGATTATTCCAGTGTTTTTAGTGCTTGTAACCGCTAAATAAGCCACCATGGGCCCCAAGAAAGCTTCTAGTGCCAAGCCTGTGGTAATAAGGGTGAGAAATACAATGGAAATAAAAAAAGAGATCATTGAAAAATACGAGAGTGGAGTGCGTATGTCTGAGTTGAAAAGGCAATAGAACAAATCACATTCAACCATCAGTACTATCTTGGCGAACAGACAGGCAATTAAGGAAGTTGTTGTGAAAGGTTCAAGTATGTTTTCAAAACGGAGACTGCAAATAATTGAAGAGATAGAGAGACTGTTATTGGTATTGATAAACAAAAATCAATTATCAGGAGATAGTGTTTCTCAGTCTATAATTTGTGAAAAGGCAAGGAAGTTGCATGATAATCTCATTAAGAAAATGCCTCAAAAATGGTGCTGCTGCTGGAGAAGGAGGAGGAGGAGGAGGAGAAGGAGGAGGAGGAGGAAGAAGAGGAGGAGGAGGAGGAAGAGGTGGAGGAAGAAGGGGAAGATGAGGAGGAGGAGGAGGAAGAGGAGGAGGAGGAGGAAGAGGAGGAGGAGGAGAAAGAGGAAGA
Source organism: Cherax quadricarinatus (assembly GCF_038502225.1). Classification (NCBI taxonomy): domain Eukaryota; kingdom Metazoa; phylum Arthropoda; class Malacostraca; order Decapoda; family Parastacidae; genus Cherax; species Cherax quadricarinatus. The sequence goes on along the minus strand of NC_091328.1, from coordinate 4,439,294 downwards.
GGAAGAAGGGGAAGAAGAGGAGGAGGAGGAGGAAGAGGAGGAGGAGGAGGAAGAGGAGGAGGAAGAAGGGGAAGAAGAGGAGGAGGAGGAGGAAGAGGAGGAGGAGGAGGAAGAGGAGGAGGAAGAAGGGGAAGAAGAGGAGGAGGAGGAGGAAGAGGAGGAGGAGGAGGAAGAGGAGGAGGAGGAGGAAGAGGAAGAGGAAGAAGGGGAAGAAGAGGAAGAGGAGGAAGAGGAAGAGGGAGAGGAGGAAGAGGAGGAGGAAGAGGAGGAAGAGGAGGAGGACGAGGAGGAGGAGGAGGAAGAGGAGGAGGAGGAGGAAGAGGAGGAGGAAGAAGAGGAAGAGGAGGAGGAAGAAGAGGAGGAGGAAGAGGAAGAGGAAGAGGAGGAGGAGGAGATGGAGGAGGAGATGGAGGAAGAGAAGGAGATGGAGGAGGAGGAAGAGAAGGAGATGGAGGAAGAAAAGGAGGAGGACGAGGAGGAGGAGGAAGAGAAGTAGGAGGAGTTGGAGTAGGATGAGTAGTAGTAGGATGAGTAGGAGTAGAATGAGTAGGAGTAAGATGAGGAGCAGGATGAGTAGGATGTGGAGGAGTAGGAGTAATAGTTGTAGTAGAATGAGGAGGAGTAGGATGTGGACAAGGACTTTCTTGGGTTATCCTGGGTGGCTAATCCTCCGGGGTTAAAAATCCGAACGAAATCTTATCTTAGTAGTAGTTGTAGTAGTAGTGGCGGTGTATGTGGTAATGTCTTATTGTTATTTGTAAATTAAACTTTATCATAGATATGTATGTAAACGAAAAACATGTACAGTAGACTGTTATAATTACATGGTAGTTACGTTCCTGAAAATGCTGTGTTAGGTAAAACTGTGTTAGATAAACTGAAAAACTTATGGGAAAAATAAGGTTACATTTCTGGGAGCCCCAAAAAAGCCAAACAATTTTTTTTAGGTCTCCACATCTTACAAAAATAAAAGTGAATATGTAATTGTAGTTCATTGTTGTGATGTATTATTTTGTTTTTTACTGCTTAAGATTACAAATGCAACAGAAATAATTGTATTTCTTACCTTAAATTGTTGGTGCTGGTGTTTGTGGATGATTGTGGAGAGTTGTGCTGTGGCTCTACTGGGCTGAGGTGGATGATAGAGGTTCTGGTACTGAAGTCGATGGTTGTGCTGGAGTGTGCATAAATTCTGTAATGGATTTCTGTTCTGTTTTACCCTGCAGTACATTATACAACTGACAGTAAGGCATCAGCTGCTCTAGACACCGTTTCCGGGTCCTCTTCAGTGAAAAAGTCAAACTTTAAGTCAGTCAGTCAGTAAGTTAGTAAGTCAGTCAGTTATACAGTCAGTCAGTAAGTCAGTTAGTAAAAATGTCAGTATGACAGTCAGTCATCACACAAACTCGTATTTACCTCATTCTTTTCATGTGCACGAAATTTATGAAGTTTACGCTTCATTACGGCCACAGGCTATTTCTTGTCTATATCTATTTTCTTCATTAATTCTAAGACTTAAATGCTTATACCTTTTCTTGCCACTTTCAGCAACACTGGTATGCCTACTGGGTGTCATGATTGCTTGGCAGATACATGTACAAGATATGGTAATTAAAAGATCTAAACTTAATCCACAAACATAAAAATAAACACAGCTAGCTCCTAGCAGAGAATGGTCCTACACACGTATGAACCGAAGGCTGGGTGGCAGAGGGTGTTGGAGGGTGGCGGGGGATGGCGGTAGGTCTCCCCCATTGACTCAGTGGTCTAACCCACAGCCAGAAGTATCCTGTGGGCAACGCTCCAAAGTTTTTCCCCTCCCGCAAACTGAACCATGTTAAATTAATTTTACAAAGTGTTGTATAAAATTGTGCCACAATTCTTCAGTAGTGCTATAACCAAATTGTGCCAAATAAAACTGTGTAATATAATGGTCATACGTGTATATGGGGTTTGCTGCTATCCATGGTTTCAGTATCCGTGGAAGGTCTTGGAACTTATCCCCCGCAGATAAGTGGTCCTTCTGAATATAAAGATTATGTAAACAACATTTTTCACCACACTAGGCCATGCTCGTTCCCAACCTGCTTTGCTTGTTGATTGGGAGACTATATTCCATGCAACTTTTACATCAGTTATTGCATTTGAAGTGTTAAATTTGCACCATAACTCTGGCACTCCACTGACTGACTCTTCATCCACTGCTGGATACTTGGAGGATGTTCCGTGAATCAATGCTTCCGTGGCCTGGTTCATGACCAGGCCTTTCGGTGGATCAGGACCTGATCAACCAGGTTGTTACTGCTGGCCACACACAGACTGATGTATGAACCATAGCGCGGCTGGTCAGGTACTGATTTTCGGTGTCTGTCAAGTTCCTTCTTGAAGACGACCGGGGGTCTGTTGGTAATCCCCCTATTGTATGCTGGGAGGTAGCTGAACAGTCTTGAGGCCCTGACACTTATTGTGTTTTCTCCTAGCGTACTCGTGGCACCCTTGCTTTTCATTGGGGGGACTGGACAAATATATGAGTGGGAGGGGCTGGGTTTGATTGGTGTCATGGGGTACGGGAGTTATTTCTTGGGTAGCTTTAGGTAGATGTCGTTTTGATAAGGACCTGCCTCGTATGGGCCAGTAGGCCTTCTGCAGTGTTCCTACATTCTTATGTTCTTATGTTCTTATGTTGCATTGCCCGCTGAGTCTTTTGCTTGCTTTTGTAGGGAGTGATTTCCATATGTAGTTTTGGGACTAGTCCCTCTAGAATTTTCCAAGTGTGTATTATCACATATCTTTCTTGCCTGCATTCCAAGGAGTACAGATCAAGGGCCTGGAGGAGGAAGAGGAGGAGGAGGAGGAGGAGGAGAAGAGCAGGAGAGGAAGGATCAGGTTAAGTCATGCATGTTATGAAGTTTAGAGCATTTGACACTGTAATGAGAAAGGAATGCATCTTCAGAGACAAAGCCAGGACTAAGATTCATATGAGGAAAGTTGTGAATAAGAGAAGCTTCAACAAGACAGTGACTGTGAAAACTAGAAGTAGGGTAGACGGTTTTAGTAGAGGACCAGTCAATAGAATGACTGATCTCTAACATGACAGAAAAGAGCATTATTGGTGTTGGTGAACCTAACACTTCCTACATACTGGCTTCCTCACTTTTTCCATTAGTGTGACTTTGTAACTGGTCCAAGTTGGACCAAAAGATCATCGTAAGTGCATTTCTGTTGTTTTTAGTGACCGGGATGGCCCCTGTGTTCATGCTCCTTCTCCATGGACTGGTTACTGCACATAAGTGGTTTCTTGCCATTCTTGATGAACACGGAGTTCCATGAGTCTGGACCTGCGGCAGAGTGCATGGGAATGTCGTTTATGGCTTTTTCAAAGTCCTCTGGTGGTGTTAGGATTATATCAGATATTCTTGAATTAACCAAATTTTGAGTTTTGGTCATAAAAAATTAATTTAGATTGTTGACCTGTAGTTTAATTAATGGCTCATTAAACGCTGACTCATAATGGGACTTCAGTATCTCTCTCATATCTTGGCTGTTATCTGCAAGTCCCATCTTGTCAAAACAGGGGCTCAATACTGAATGTGGTTTTTTCCTCTAGATTTGGCATAAGAAAAGAAATATATATATTTTTTAATTTTATTTAAGGCTTTAAGTTCTTCCGGTGTTTCTTGGCTCCTGTATGATTCCCTACGCTTAAGTTCAATATTTTCTATTTCTCTGGCCAGTGCTTCTTTCCACATCTCAGATATACTGCCGCAATAAGTTTCCGCGTCACCGTGCAGGTAGCAGTTTCTAAACATCTTAATTACTCCTTGATGCAGTGGTTGTATGATTTATTTCAGAGATGTTGTATTTGGTGGAAAAAGCATGTTACAGAATGCAAATACTAGGACATTTTATTGGTCCTGAGACCTTGGTCACCAAGTTCCAGGACCAAAATGTTTTCAACAAAATGTTGTAGTGTTTGAATTTTATGTTGTTTCCAACAACCTGTTGGCATCACATAGCATTTTTACCAGAAAACATAACAATAATATTTGGCTCCAGAGACTGCATGATTTGTGGGAATTAATTTTTTTTTTTTTTTTTTTTTTTTTTTTTTTTTTTTTTTTTTTTTGTACAGGTACATCTTGAGTGAATGAATATGGTACTGCTTGAACTACCTGCAAAACAGCCTCATTCATCCATATTGTCTTGACCGACCTTCAGATAATGGGCCAAGGATTTCATTTTTGCCTTTTAAAACCTGGGGATTCTGTGAATGATAAATAACCATTGGCTTCCTCTTTAAATTGCCTAATGCATTGCATACAGAAGCAAGCCCAAACAGTCCTTTGCTACCTTGAATTAACATGCAGTTCTCTTTAGCCAATGTGGCATTAAGATGGCATCTTGAAAAATATGCCTTTCTCTTCAGTATTGATCACTTGCTCACAAATCATTAAGTGAGGCACAATCTTTGTTCTCTGCTCAGTTCACACATTCAGTAACTATATTGATTTCTTTCCTGTTACAGTGAGGATTACTGATGGCATGCTATATTCCACGGAGTATTCTCATGGCATGCCATGGCTTGCAGTATTGATTTTTAATCATACAGCATGATAATGGAACATATATCATTAGTGTTTTATTGATAATATGCATTGTGAAAGCTCATTACATGAGAGTCACCTGTATAGTATTCCTTAGATCTTGGCTCGCAAGTTATAGTAACTTCTCAGTTAAAAGCCTTTAATGTTGTTTTTAATTGTAGTAATTAAATTGTTCAGAGGTTTTTAACAAAACTTTTGCTGTGTAGAAGTCATGTACGATTCAGTAATATCTGTTGTACCTTTTAATTTTTTAAAACAATTGTGATTTTTTTCTCTAGACTTGACTGATGAACAAAAGGAGATGCAACAGTTGGCGCGGAAGTTTGCCCGTGAAGAAATTCTTCCAAAAGCAGCAGAGCATGACCGCACCATGGAATACCCTTGGGAAATAATTAAACAGGCGAGTAATTAACGCTTTCACTGTCGGTGCCATAGTACTTCGGCTTGCAAGCCAGTGTTGATGCTGTAGTATTATGCCAAAATTCTAGTGGCTTCAAATCTAGCAGGAGAAAGCTGGTAGAACTACATGTGAGAGAATGGGTCTGTGTGGTCAGTGTTTGTAGTATAAAAAAAAATCCTGCAGCACGCAGTACAGTGGACCCCCGCATAACGATTTTAATCTGTGCAAGAGGGGTAATTGTTATGCGAAATAATCGGTATGTGAATGAATTTTCCCCATAAGAAATAATGGAAATAAAATTAATCCATGCAAGACACCCAAAAGTATGAAAAAAAAAAATTTTTGCCACATGAAATGTTAATTTTAATACACACAAACTGAAAAAGGCATGCACACTTACATGACACTTACTTTTATTGAAGATCTGGTGATGATTGATGGGATGGGAGGAGGGGAGAGAGAGTGTTAGTGTTTAGAAGGGGAATCCCCTTCCATTAAGACTTGGTGTCGAGTCCTTTTCTGGGGTTACTTCCCTTCTTCTTTTAATGCCACTAGGACCAGCTTCAGAGTCACTGGACTTCTTTCGCACAACATATCTGTCCATAGTGGCCTGTACCTCTCATTCCTTTATGACTTCCCTAAAGTGTTTCACAACATTGTCAGTGTACAGGTTGCCAACACGGCTTGCAATAGCTGTGTGAGGGTGATTTTCATCCATGAAGGTTTGCACTTCAAGCCACTTTGCACAGATTTCCTTAATCTTTGTAGTAGGCAACTTCTTCAATTTCTCTCTCCCCTCCTCTGAACCAGTTTCCTCAGGTCTGGCCTCTTGCTCTTGAAGTTGATCTATCAGCTCATCAGTGGTTAGTTCTTCATTGTCCTCCTCCACCAACTCTTCCACATCCTCCCCACTAACCTCCAACCCCAAGGACTTTCCCAATGCTACAATGGATTCCTCAACTGGCATAATCCTCTCAGGGTTAGCCTCAAACCCTTCAAAATCCCTTTTGTCTACACATTCTGGCCACAGTTTCTTCCAAGCAGAGTTCAAGGTCTTCTTAGTCACTCCCTCCCAAGCCTTACCTATAAGGTTTACACAATTGAGGATATTAAAGTGCTCTCTCCAAAACTCTCTTAGAGTCAGTTGAGTTTCTGAGGTCACTACAAAGCACCTTTCAAACAGAGCTTTTGTGTACAGTTTTTTGAAGTTTGCAATAACCTGCTGGTCCATGGGCTGCAGGAGAGGAGTGGTATTAGGAGGCAAAAACTTCACCTTAATGAAGCTCATGTCCCCATAAAGTCGCTCTGCCACGTCTGTAGGATGACCAGGGGCATTGTCTAACACCAGGAGGCACTCGAGTTCTAATTTCTTTTCAGTTAGGTAATCTTTCACATTGGGGGCAAATGCATGGTGTAACCAGTTATAGAAAAAGTCCCTAGTGACCCATGCCTTACTGTTTGCCCTCCACAGCACACACAAATTATCAAATTATCCTTGAGGACATTCTTTTGCCTGAACGCTCTGGGAGTTTCAGAGTGGTACACTAATAAAGGCTTAACTTTGCAATCACCACTAGCATTGGCACACATCAACAAAGTAAGCCTGTCTTTCATAGGCTTATGTCCTGGGAGTGCCTTTTCCTCCTGAGTAATGTAGGTCCTGCTTGGCATTTTCTTCCAAAACAGGCCTGTTTCATCACAATTAAACACTTGTTCAGGTTTCAGTCCTTCACTGTCTATGTACTCCTTGAATTCATGCACACATTTTTCAGCCGCTTTGTGGTCCGAACTGGCAGCCTCACCATGCCTTATCACACTATGTATGCCACTACGCTTCTTAAATCTCTCAAACCAACCTTTGCTGGCCTTAAATTCACTCACATCATCACTAGTTGCAGGCATTTTTTTAATTAAATCCTGATGCAACTTCCTAGCCTTTTCACATATGATCGCTTGAGAGACGCTATCTCCTGCTAGCTGTTTTTCATTTATCCACACCAATAAGAGTCTCTCAACATCTTCCATCACTTGCGATCTTTGTTTCGAAAACACAGTTAAACCTTTGGCAAGAACAGCTTCCTTGATTGCCTTTCTGGTGCCCACAATAGTAGCGATGGTTGATTGGGGTTTCTTGTACAACCTGACCAGGTCGGCAATACGCACTCCACTTTCATACTTATCAATGATCTCTTTCTTCATTTCTATTGGAATTCTCACCCTTATTGGTGTAGGGTTGGCACTAGAAGCTTTCTTGGGACCCATGGTCACTTATTTTCCAGAAACAGCACCGAAAACACTGTAATAATACGAAATATTCCGATTGTATGCTTGGATGTTACCGCGGAGGCTGGCTGGTAAACAATGGCACGGGCGGCACATGTGAGGCTGGCTGAGGGCGCACATTGGACGCTTCTCGAACGAAAATCGGTGAGCGGGTTTTTAAGCGGTATGCGCGGCAAAATTTTTGCGATTAAAGCAAGCGGTATGCGGATTAATCGCTATGTGATGCCATCGTTATGTGGGGGTCCACTGTACATAATGAGAAAAAAACTCCGACCGAGCTTTTGGTTTGAAACGCCGAATTTGAGGTGTATTTTCGTATGGTATTTATGGTTGTATTCTCCTTTTCTTGATCTCATTTGATAGAATGGAATATATATTACAGAAAGAGAGATGATTTTGATTTGTTTCACGATGAAAAGTACTTTGAAATTGAGCTCATAGTAGCGGAAATGTTTAATCTTTGCCGATGATCAAGAGTAAACGAATGATGTCACCATCCAATACGTGTCCAGCTGGCCAGTCTAATACGCAGTCATGAATGGGTTGACATTATTTGTACAATTATTTCAATGCAGTAGTCTGCATAACAGTAAATCTTCCATGGATGAGCAGGATGATCATGTCTGTCACAGCTGCTTAACATTATGACAATTACGGAGGCATTGGAAGATGACCAAAACGCAGATGTGATTTACACAGATTTTGCAAAGGCGTTTGACAAATGCGATCATTGAGTGATAACGCACAAAATGAAGGCCATGGGCATTACGGGGAAGGTAGGCAGATGGATTTTAATTTTCCTAACACATGGAACACAAAAAGTAGTAGTGAACAGGGCAAGATCCAGCATCAGCGAGGTCAAAAGCTCAGTGCCCCAAGGCACTGTCCTGGCACCTCTGCTATTTCTCATCCTCATAGCAGACATAGACAGAAATACCCGGCACACTTTTGTATTATCATTTGCAGATGACGCTAAATAAGCATGAAAGTCAGTATGGTAGAGGACACTGAAAAAGTACAGGAAAACATAACGGGTTTCCAGTGGGCAGTGGAGAACATGAAGTTCATTGGTGATAACTTCCAACTGCTTAGATACGGAAAGAATGAAGAACTCAAAAGGAGCACTATATGCAGAACTCAAGAGGGTCACCAAATAGAACGTAAGGAACACATAAAAGACCTAGGAATAATTATGTCGGTGGACCTTTCTTTTAAAGACCATAACAAGACAAAGATCATGACAGCCAGGAAGATGACGGGGTGGGTATTGAGAACTTTCAAAACAAGGGAAATAATGCCGATGGTGACACTCTTCAGATTGCTAGTGCTCCCTCTCTTAGAATATTGCTCATTGCTGATGGCCCCATTCAAGGCAGAAGAAACATCTGAGCTGGAACAAATACGGAGATCGTTTACGGCTCACATTGAGCCTGTAAAGCACCTAAACTACGGGGAATGCCTGCAAGTCTTGAACATGTATTCATTGGAGCGGAGGAGAGAGAGGTACATGATAATATATATCTGGAAGGTACCCGAGGGCTTGGTCCCAAATCTGCACACTGTCATAACATACTGGAGTGAGAGATATGGGAGGAAGTGTAAAATAAACCCAGTGAGGAGCAGGGGTGAGGTGGGGACAATAAGGGAACACTGTATCAACATTCAGGGTCCCAGACTATTTAACATCTTACCAGAAGTTATCAGAAACATGGCTGGAACCAGTGTAGAACCCTTCAAGAGGAAATTGGACAAGTATCTTCACCAGGTGCCAGATCAACCAGGCTGTGATGGATATGTGGGGCAGCGGGCCTCCAGCAGCAACAGCCTGGTTGACCCGGCAAGCACCAGACAAGCCTGGCCCACGGCCGGGTTCAGAGAGTAGATAAACTCTCGAAACTCTTCAAAGGTATATCAAAGGCCTGGACCCTATTTTGAAATTGGTATCTTTTGAAATTTGTGTGCAATTGGCCAAATTGCCAATTTCTGACCACTCTTTTGCGTAGCTGAAATTGGTAAATGGGCGGTTTCTTGTACTCAGTCAATAGAACAAATGGAGTTCTAGTGAAATAGCTATGAGTGGTCGACTGGAACAATGGAATTGGCCAAAAATAGGGCTCGAAGTGGGTGAAATCACTGATGCGTATATAACACCGAGACTGCAAAAACTTCACTAGAGTGCAATTCTGTAAGTTTCCATCAAATTTCATACTTTTCGTGTCATTACCATCTGGAAAAGATTCTCTACTATTTCACGAGATTTTTTTTTGTTTTTCTTTAAATTCTTCGACACTGAAAGAAAGTTTGTGAGCAGGGGTCTCGACAGTGAAAGGGTTAAGGAGGTTAACAAGTGAGAGGGAAAAGGAAATCATTAAAAAGAAAGGATGAAAATGTAGCTAGGTGATAGAAATCTCTGGGAGATATAGTATTTTACCTTTTAAATACAAGTTGCCCATTGATACAGACTTTTTTTTATCTTATAACTGATGATTACCATGTTTTTGATCCAGTTTTATGTTACGGTAAGCTCTCTTATACAGCTCCTCTATATACTGTGATTTTTTTTTATGTCATTGATGAAATGCATCCCAAATTGACAGCATATGTTATGGTAACTTTTCCATGTGCATTTTTATTTTGAGTACTTTTTCAGTTGCATTTTCAAAAAATAGCACCATGGAGGAGGCCTGGTCACAGACCGGGCCATGGGGGCGTTGACCCCCGGAACTCTCTCCAGGTTAATAAACTCCAGGTAATGTAGAGAAGCTTTATGAGAAAGCAACTTTACTGTATCTTCATATTAACATTATTATTTTAATCATTGGAGCTTTGTTGCTTAAATTAATTATTATATTTAATAATCTTATCTTGAGCAACTTAATTATGGTAAACATCATTGAAATTATTTAGCTTTAACCATACTGTGGCAAGTACTTTTATATTCTAGTTTTGGTCTACCCAAAATGCTCTGATTAATCATGAGCTCTTCCAAATGTATGATACAAATGTCACCTAATTTTGTAATAATTATGTACCGTATTTTCCGACATATAAGGCGCCTTTATTCCCACAAAAAGTTTGGTAAACCGCCCTGCGCTTATATGGTCAAGGCCGAGGGTAGACTTTGTTTTACACTGTCTCATAAAGTAAGAGGGTAATTAGCCCTTGAGTGTGTTTACTGATTTAGCATTATGATACTTCTGTAGTGTGCCTTGTATGCTGGAAAATACGGTATGTCTAGCCCTTTCTTCAGAGTACAGACACTGCCCTTCCCACCTCCAGGACTCAAGTCTGTACTCTGTTTTCCTGAATTCCTTCATAAACACTATCTTGCTCACACTCCAACATCATGTCCATTAGAAACCACTTGTTTCCATTCACACCTACCTTAACACACACAAGCCTGCTGCATGCTAAAGTCCCTAAAATTTAAAACCTCTTTTACTCTCTCCTCTCTCTAACTATTCCTTAGAATTTTGGTTCACAGTCTTTTGTTTTTATATTAACAGTCATGGGAGTTGGGTCTTATGAATCCACACATCCCTGTTGATGTTGGTGGCATGGGATTAGGAACATTTGATGGTTGCCTCATCACTGAGGAGATTGCTTATGCCTGCTCTGGAATACAAACTGCAATGGAAGCCAACAATTTAGGGGTAAGTAATCTTATATTATTTTTTTTCAACAAACTGGTCGTATCTCACCAAGGCAGGGTGGCCAAAAAGAAAAACAAAAGTTTCTCTTTTTAAATTTAGTAATTTATACAGGAGAAGGGGTTACTAGCCCCTTGCTCCTGACATTTTAGTCGCCTCTTACAACATGCATGGCTTACGGAGGAAGAATTCTGTTCCACTTCCCCATGGGGATAAGAGGAAATAAACAAGAACAAGAACTAGAAAGAAAATAACAGGAAACCCAGAGAGATGTGTGTGTGTGTATATATATGCTTGTACATGTATGTGTAGTGTGACCTAAGTGTAAGTAGAAGTACCAAGACGTACCTGAAATCTTGCATGTTTATGAGTCAGAAAAATGGACACCAGCAATCCTACCATCATGTAAAACAATTACAGGCTTTCGTTTTACACTCACTTGGCAGGACGGTAGTACCTCCCTGGGTGGCTGCTGTCTACCAACCTACTACCTATAATTATTATTTTTATCATTTTTATTTTATTTTTATTTTTATTTTTATTATTTTTATTTTTATTTTAATTATTTTTATTTTATTTTTTCAATGAACCAGCCATATCCCACCGAGGCAGGGTGACCTAAAAAGAAAAACAAAAGTTTTCCTTTTTCTTTCAACAAGCTGGCCGCATCCGACTGAGACAGGGTGACCCAAAAAGAGAAATGAAAGTTTTCCTTTTTCTTTCAACAAGCTGGCCGTCTCCCACCGAGGCAGGGTGACCCAAAAAAGAAAGAAAATCCCCAAAAAGAAAATACTTTCATCATCATTCAAACACTTTCGCCTCACTCACACATAATCACTATTTTTGCAGAGGTGCTCAGAACACAACAGTTTAGAAGCATATACGTATAAAGATACACAACACATCCCTCCAAACTGCTAATATCCCGAAATCCCTCCTTTAGAGTGCAGGCATTGTACTTCCCATTTCCAGGACTCATGTCCGGCTATATAAAAATAACTGGTTTCCCTGAATCCCTTCACTAAATATTACCCTGCTCACACTCCAACAGATTGTCAGGTCCCAAATACCATTTGTCTCCATTCACTCCTATCTAACACGCTCAAGCACGCTTGCTGGAAGTCCAAACCCCTCACCCACAACATCACCTTTACTCCCTCCCTCCAACCTTTTCGAGGACAACCCCTACCCCGCCTTCCTTCCCCTACATATTTATACACTCTCCATGTCATTCTACTTTGATCCATTCTCTCTAAATGACCAAACCACCTCAACAAACCCTCTTCAGCCCTCTGACTAATACTTTTATTAACTCCACACCTTCTCCTAATTTCCACACTCCGAATTTTCTGCATAATATTTACACCACACATTGCCCTTAGACAGGACATCTCCACTGCCTCCAACCGCCTCCTCGCTGCAGCATTTACAACCCAAGCTTCACATCCATATAAGAGTGTTGGTACTACTATACTTTCATACATTCCTTCTTTGCCTCCATAGATAAATTTTTTTGCCTCCACATATACCTCAATGTACCACTCACCTTTTTTTCTTCATCAATTCTATGATTAACCTTCTTCTTCTTCTTTCAACACACCGGCCGTATCCCACCGAGGCGGGGTGGCCCAAAAGGAAAAACGAAAGTTTCTCCTTTTACATTTAGTAATATATACAGGAGAAGAGGTTACTAGCCCCTTGCTCCCGGCATTTTAGTCGCCTCTTACAACACGCATGGCTTACGGAGGAAGAATTCTGTTCCACTTCCCCATGGAGATAAGAGGAAATAAACAAGAATAAGAACTAGAAAGAAAATAGAAGAAAACCCAGAGGGGTGTGTATATATGTGCTTGTACATGTATGTGTAGTGTGACCTAAGTGTAAGTAGAAGTAGCAAGACGTACCTGAAATCTTGCATGTTCATGAGACAGAAAAAAGGACACCAGCAATCCTACCATCATGTAAAACAATTACAGGCTTTCATTTTACACTCACTTGGCAGGACGGTAGTACCTCCCTGGGCGGTTGCTGTCTACCAACCTACTACCTATATGATTAACCTTATCCTTCATAAATCCATCCGCTGACACGTCAACTCCCAAATATCTGACAACATTCACTTCTTCCATACTCCTCCTCCCCAATTTGATATCCAATTTTTCTTTATCTAAATCATTTGATACTCTCATCACCTTACTCTTTTCTATGTTCACTTTCAACTTTCTACCTTTACACACACTCCCAAATTTGTCCACTAAACTTTGGAATTTTTCTTTAGAATCTCCCATAAGCACAGTATCATCAGCAAAAAGTAACTGTGTCACTTCCCATTTCGTATTTAATTCCCCATAATTTAATCCCACCCCTCTCCCAAACACCCTAGCATTTTCTTCTTTTACAACCCCATCTATAAATATATTAAACAACCATGGTGACATTACACATCCCTGTCTAAGACCTACTTTTACCGGGAAATAGTCTCCCTCTCTTCTACACACCCTAACCTGAGCCTCACTATCCTCATAAAAACTCTTTACAGCATTTAGTAATTTACCACCTATTCCATATACAGTGGACCCCCGCATAACGATCACCTCCCAATGCGACCAATTATGTACGTGTATTTATGTAAGTGCGTTTGTACGTGTATGTTTGGGGGTCTGAAATGGACTAATCTACTTCACAATATTCCTTATGGGAACAAATTCGGTCAGTACTGGCACCTGAACATACTTCTGGAATGAAAAAATATCGTTAATCGGGGGTCCACTGTACTTGCAACATCTGCCACATTGCTCCTCTATCCATATGCCTTTTCTAAATCCATAAATGCAATAAAAACTTCCCTACCTTTATCTAAATACTGCTCACATATGTGCTTCAATGTAAACACTTGATCTACACATACCCTGCCCACTCTAAAATCTCCTTGCTCATCCGCAATTCTACATTCTGTCTTACATCTAATTCTTTCAATAATAACCCTACCATACACTTTTCCTGGTATACTCAGTAAACTTATTCCTCCTCTATAATTTTTACAATCTCTTTTGGCCCCCTTCCCTTTATATAAAGGGACTCTACACATGTGTCTAAATTATCAAAGAAAACTCAGATGAGTGTGTGTAAATAAACGTGTACATGTATGTTTAGTGTGACCTAAGTGTAAGAAGAAGTAGCAAGACGTACTTGTATCCTTGCATATTTATTAGACAGACAAAAGACACCAGCAATCCTACCATCATGTAAAACAATTACAGGCTTTCGTTTTACACTCACTTGGCAGGATGGTAGTGCCTCCCTGGGTGGTTGCTGTCTACCAACCTACTACCTACTAACACAATTTAAAGAATAATAAGAGTTCACTCAAATTAGAGATGTATATAAAGACAGTGTTTTGAACCATCCCTTATCATTATCACTACAACTTGTTTCAGTTCAGGATGTATTAAAACATGGTCTAAACTGTCAGTAACACTATAAAACAAAAATCCTGTAGTTACAGTATTTCAAAATTACTAATCAAGAGGATATCACCCATCCTGGGAACTGCTGTTCTATGATGTCAGCAGGTCCCTCTCTAACCTCACAGTTCCACTACTACTACCACCTCTACCCACGCGTCACTTCACCTGACTCCTGCCACTATATATATATGCGTTTTCTTAGTTTTCTCTTTATTAGGACTGAAGAAGCCACTCGTGGCAAAACGTTTCCTTTAATAAATGTCCTGAACTGTACATAAGTGTCTTTTTCCACATCTTGTCGGTATCACCATACCATTTCCTCAACATTGGAGGAGTTGGTAGAATCGCTGAATCACTAAAGAAGGAACCCTCTACCACCATCACTACGACCTTCAACCACTATTACAACTGTTACTACCATCACTACTACCTTCTACCACCATCAACCACTATCACAACTGCTTCCACTCTATCACCACCACCACCACCTTTATATTTTTCTACAAATTTTTTCATAAATTATGTTTCTCACATTCTTTACCAAAGGACAGGCACTAGAAGCTTTTTTTGGAGCCATGGTAGCTTATTTAGCACTTGCAAACACTAAAATCAATGGAATATTATGAAATATTTCGTGGGAGTAAGTGAGGGGACCATCGCACACTGGTAAACAATGGCACACTGGCTGAGAAGGCAGGCCCAGGCGGCTCAGAGCGTGAGTACGTGTCCCGGACGAAGGACGATTAGCGAGTTAATGGACCATTTGCGAGCCAATGTTTAGACGAAATAACGGGACTATTTCCGAAATGGACGACTTTCAGGCCGGACAATTATTGAGGGACCACTGTATAGGCGTATCAAAAGAGGGGATGGGCAGTTAAGAAATCAATATATTCAATTAAAGAGGGAAATAAAGAAAGTAATAAGAAAAGCAAAAAGGGATTATGAGGCTAAGGTCGCAAGGGATTCAAAGACTAACCGAAAAGGGTTCTTTCAGATATACAGAAGTAAGATTATGACAAGATTGGCCCACTTAAGAGTAACTCTGGTCAGATCACTGACATTGATAAGGATATGTGTGAAATTCTCAATACCTACTTCCTCTTAGTTTTCACCCAGGAAAATACTAGCGATATTCCTGAAATAATAGATTATGTAGAACAAGATGATAATAAACTATGCACAATTGCGGTAACTAGTGACATGGTCCTCGGACAAATAGAGAAACTAAAACCTAACAAATCCCCAGGTCCTGATGAACTGTTTGCAAGGGTGTTAAAGGAATGTAAAGAGGAACTTAGCATACCTTTGGCTAATCTTTTTAACATATCACTACAAACTGGCATAGTGCCTGATAAGTGGAAAATGGCAAATGTAATACGTATTTACAAGGCAGGTGACAGGTCCTTGGCTTCGAACTATAGACCAATAAGCTTTACCTCCATAGTGAGAAAATTTATGGAATCAATAATCGCCGAAGCAATTCGTAGCCTTCTTGATAGGCACAGATTGATTAATGAATCTCAACAAGGTTTTACAATGGGGCATTCCTGTCTTACGAATTTACTAATTTTTTTCATTAAGGTGTTTGAGGAGGTAGTTCATGGTAATGAATATGATATTGTGTATATGGACTTCAGTGAGGCTTTCGATAGAGTTCCACACCAGAGGCTATTGAGGAAACTTAAGGCACACGGAATAGGAGGAGAAATTTTTTCCTGGGTAGAGGCATGGCTGACAAATAGGCAGCAGAGAGTTTGCATAAATGGGGAGAAATCAGAATGGGGGCACGTCACAAGCGGTGTTCCTCAGGGGTCAGTGTTGGACCCGTTGTTGTTCACAATTTACATAAACGACATAGATGAGGGAATAAATAGCGACATAAGCAAATTTGCTGATGACACCAAAATAGGCCGTCCAATTCATTCTAATGAGGACACTAGAGCACTCTAGGATGATTTGAATAGACTGATGCAATGGTCGAAGAAGTGGCAGATGCAGTTTAATATTGACAAATGCAAAGTTCTAAATGTTGGACAGTTAAATAACCGTGCCACATATAAACTAAATAATGTAGATCTTAATACTACTGATTGCGAAAAGGATTTAGGAGTTCTGGTTAGCAGTAATCTAAAACCAAGACATTAGTGTTTGCAATAAAGCTAACAAAATTCTTGACTTCATATCTAGAAGTATAAATAATAGAAGTCCTCAGGTTGTTCTTTAACTCTATATATCCTTGGTTAGGCCTCATTTAGACTATGCTGCTCAGTTCTGGTCACCATATTACAGAATGGATATAAATGCTCTGGAAAACATGCAGAGGAGGATGACAAAGATGATCTCATGTATCAGAAATCTTCCCTATGAGGATAGACTGAGGGCCCTGAATCTGCACTCTCTAGAAAGGCGTAGAATTAAGGGGGATATGATCGAGGTGTATAAATGGAAAACAGGAATAAATAAAGGGGATGTAAATAGCGTGCTGAAAATTTCCAGCCAAGATAGGACTCGTTGTGCAAGACTGGTACATATACAATACCGACAAGATGAAAGTTAAGACACTTGTGCAACATGTGGTTATCTTTATTGTAGACGTTTTGCCATCCAGTGGCTTTATTAATACAGATTCTTGGACATAATTAGAA
This sequence comes from Cherax quadricarinatus, assembly GCF_038502225.1. NCBI lineage: Eukaryota > Metazoa > Arthropoda > Malacostraca > Decapoda > Parastacidae > Cherax > Cherax quadricarinatus. The sequence continues at coordinate 4,422,242 of NC_091328.1, read as the reverse complement.
AACAGAAGAACTGTATACAAAAGATGAGGTAATCAGTCCCTCAGCCTTGGAGGTGGTGTTTACAGCACCGTGGTTGTAGAGATTCTGAAGCACAGGTAAGGAGACTGGCGCTTATATAGGCGTCAGTGAATAGGGACGTGTAGCAGACGAGGGCATAGTCACTTGTAGGCGGAATCCCCCAGTGGAAGTAGGTCCTACCCATATTGATGGGTCAGTTGTAGAAGCCGTGAAGGAGGTCATGTAGATGGCCTCTGAACCAAGATTCCATGATGTTGCAGTGCCTGACAAGTTGTGCAAGACTGGTATACATAACCGACAAGATGAAAGTTGTGCAAGACTGGTATACCAGTCTTGCACAACTTGTCAGGCACTGCAACATCGTGGAATCTTGGTTCAGAGGACATCTAAACGACCTTCTTCACGGCTTCTACAACTGACCCATCAATTTAGGTAGGACCTACTTCCACTGGGGGATTCCGCCTACCAGTGACTATGCCCTCGTCTGCTACATGTCCCTATTCACTGATGCCTATATAAGCGCCAGTCTCCTTACCTGTGCTTCAGAATCTCTACAACCACGGTGCTGTAAACACCACCTCCAAGGCTGAGGGACTGATTACCTCATCTTTTGTATATAGTTCTTCTGTTTTCTAATTATGTCCAAGAATCTGTATTGATAAAGCCACTGGATGGCGAAACGTCTACAATAAAGATAACCCCATGTTGCAGAAGTGTCTTAACTTTCATCAAGACAGGATTCGCAACAATGGTTTCAAGTTGGAAAAATTCAGATTCAGGAAGGATATAGGAAAGCACTGGTTTGGTAATAGAGTTGTGGATGAGTGGAACAAACTCCTGAGTACAGTTATTCAGGCTAAAACGTTGTGTAGTTTTAAAAATAGGTTAGATAAATACACGAGTGGGTGTTTGTGGGTGTGAGTTGGACCTGGCTAGCTTGTGCTGCTGGGTCTGGTGCCGTGCTCCTTCCTTGAGTGGAGGTGACCAGACTGGGTGGGTCATTGGGCTAATCCGGGGGGGGGGGGGAGGGCATTGGGCTAATCCTGGGGGGGGGGATGGCATGGACCTGCTCTGCATGGGTCAGTAGGCCTGTTGCAGTGTTCCTTCTTTCTTATGTTCTTATATATGTACCTCACTCACATAGCCGAGCTTACTTCAAACCATAGCCTTATAAAAATTAAAATGGTCTCGATCTGCCTCCCACTTAGTGCCAGAGATCCGGTGCTTAAGCACAATGTGGCATGCACAGGAGAGGTGGAGGGCCATTATATGCTTCCTCCATGTCAAGAGTGGGGCATCCAGGGTGACACCCAGCCGTCAGTGAGACGAGACCAGTGGGATTGGTGCCTGACCAAATGAAACAGATGGAAGAGAAGAGACGCATCTAGTCAAGTACATGTATATGAGCCAAGACTTAGCCACACTGACCTCCAAACCCCAAGTGGCAGCCCATGACATTACACACTGTAGGGCATTCTGGAGTTTTTCCTGTGCTGCCAGCAGGGAATCTTTATTCTGGAAACGTTTCACTTACGCCAATATTGATGGAATGAATACATTGACTCCTGGCTGTAAATGTGTTTCAGGCCATAAACACTTAATTATACATAATCGGAATCTTTAATGCTCTTTATGAACCATGCTGATCACATACAGCAACCATAAATCACATGTACAGAATTACCAGAAGAAATACTTCATTTCATAATAGCAAATTTGCACATAGAGTAAAGGAAATTTGTACATGAGGAATAACTATTATTACTCAACAATCTTTTAAAAGTTCTTTCTGCTGTTCACTTTCTCTTCACACTTGCAAGCATAAGAAAAAGCATGAAGATTTTGATTAATTATGACTGTGTAAACAGGGAGTTTAATTGGGTTTTTGACAATGAGTTAGGTCACAAGGAGGAGGAAGATGGTATTACTGAAACTCCAAACATCTGGAGTGGCTGTAGACAAAAATAGGGTGCCAGCACTCAGTAGTTGGGTAAATGCTCATAGGTAGTACCTTGATGACTTTCTATTTAGAGCAGAGTTAACAGTATTCAGGATTAAATATGTCTTAATATGCAGTGTATATTTTTAAACTTATTTAAAGATTCCTATTTTTTTTATGTTTTCTTAGACAATTCTTTATCTTGCAGCAAATGCCCGTGATCCTTGCGGGCAATGCAGATCAGAAGAAAAAGTACCTGGGACGTTTGACAGAAGAACCTCTCATATGTGTAAGTTTTTCTTTCATTCTCGTTTCTTTGATTCTGTATCCTATTTCTCATTGCTGTTTTAGGCTCGTGTATCATTTGGACAAACTATTAGGAGTGTGTGTGTGGGTGGGAGTGTGTGTGGATGTGAGAGTGTGTGTGGATGTGAGAGTGTGTGTGGATGTGAGAGTGTGTGTGGATGTGGGAGTGTGTGTGGATGTGGGAGTGTGTGTGGATGTGGGAGTGTGTGTGGATGTGGGAGTGTGTGTGGATGTGGGAGTGTGTGTGGATGTGGGAGTGTGTGTGGATGTGGGAGTGTGTGTGGATATGGGTGTGTGTGGATGTGGGTGTGTGTGGGTGTGTGTAGGTGTGTGTGGGTGTGTGTAGGTGTGTGTGGATGTGTAGGTGTGTGTGGATGTGTAGGTGTGTGTGGATGTGTAGGTGTGTGTGGATGTGTAGGTGTGTGTGGATGTGTAGGTGTGTGTGGATGTGTAGTTGTGTGTGGATGTGTAGGTGTGTGTGTGTGTGTGTGTGTGTGTGTGTGTGTGTGTGTGTGTGTGTGTGTGTGTGTGTGTGTGTGTGTGTGTGTGTGTGTGTACTTGCCTATTTGTGGTTGCATGGGTTGTCATAGCTCCTGGCCCAGCCTCTTCACTGATCATTACTGGGTCACTCTCTCCCTGCTCCATGAGCTGTATCAAACCTTGTCTTAAAACTATGTATGGTCCCTGCCTCCAGTACATTACTTTCCCGACTATTCCACTTCCTGACAATTCTGTGACTGAAGAAATACTTCCTAACATCCCATTGACTCATCTGAGTTTTTAACTTCTAATTGTAACCTCTTGTTTCTTTGTCCCATCTCTGGAACATCCTGTCTTTGTCCACCTTGTCAATTCCTTGCAGTATTTTATATGTTGTCATCATGTCTCCCCTGACCCTCCTGTCCTCCAGTGTTATCAGGCCGATTTCCCTTATCTCTGGGACTAGTCTTGTTGCAAACCTTTGCACTTTCTCTAATTTCTTGATGTGCTTGACCAGGTGTGGGTTTCAAACTGGTGCTGCATACTCCAATATGGGCCTGACATACATAGTGTACAGAATCTTGAACAATTCTTTGCTGTGGTATCAGAACGCTATTCTTAGGTTTTCCAGGTGCTCATATGCTGCAGCAGTTATCTGGTTGTTGTGCACATCAGGAGATGTGCTTGGTATTATACTCATCACAAGATTTTTTTACTTGAGTGATGTTTGCAGTCTTTGGACACCTAGACTCTACTCTGTCTGTGGTCTTCTTTACCATTCCCCGATCTTCATGACTTTGCATTTGTGTGTGTGTGTGTGTGTGTGTGTTTGTTTGTTTGTTTGTTTGTACTCGCCTATTTGTGGTTGCATGGGTCGAGACAGCTCCTGGCCCTACCTCTTCACTGGTCACTACTAGGTCCTCTCTCTCCCTGCTCCATGAGCTTTATAATATCTCGTCTTAAAACTATGGTCCCTGCCTCCACTACATCACTTGCCAGACTGTTCCACTTCCTGGCAACTCTATGACTAAAGAAGTACTTCCTAACATCTCTCAGACTCATCTGAGTCTTCAACTTCCAGTTGTGACCTCTTGTTTCTGTGTTCCATCTCTAGAACATCCTGTCTTGTGTGTGTGTGTTGGGGGAGGGAGGGGGATTTCCAAATCAAGTGACCCAGTCAGGTTCGTTAATTTGAGGGTTTACTACCGTATTATCCTTCTATAAATAGAATACTCCTAGGTAGTAGGTTGGTAGACAGCAACCGCCCAGGGAAGTACTACCGTCCTGCCAAGCGAGTGTAAAACGAAAGCCTGTAATTGTTTTACATAATGGTAGGATTGCTGGTGTCCTTTTTTCTGTCTCATAAACATGCAAGATTTCAGGTACGTCTTGCTACTTCTACTTACACTTAGGTCACACTACACATACATGTACAAGCATATATTCAATTAAATTCAAAGTTTATTCTCTATAAGGATTACAATGTTGAATTTACAGAATTCGGTTATTGTGTGGTTTACATGTAGTTAAATAATGATTACAGAGTGTACCACTAGAACACCTAGCATGGCTAGGCATTTCGGGCAGACTTAGTTTAGTTCTTTATTTTAAAATATTACAAATTATGAGGTAAGTTGGTATTATGGCTAAGTGACTAAATACTAGTTTGTGAGTTTAGCAATGTGAATGCTTTTGTTTTGGCATGGTACATAGTTTCAGTATTGGAGTATCATAGGATTCATTATTTTAAGATTGAGATTAATATTTCTGTTTATGGTCAAATGGGTGAGTGAGTGTAAGTGTGAACCTCCAGGTGGTATTCATGTAGTTAGTTGATGGGGTGTATCAGGGAGATAAGATGTTTTCTAATGGTAGTTTTGAAGGTGATGAATGTGTCTGCAGTTCTAGAGTTCTCAGGTAGGGTGTTCCAGATTTTAGGGCCTTTGACATACATTGAATTTTTGTAAAGGTTTAGTCGGACACGGGGAATGTCGTAGAGATGTTTGTGTCTGGTGTTATGCCTGTGGGTTCTGTCACAACTATCAAGAAAGCATTTTAGGTCAAGGTTGATATTGGAGTTTAAGGTCCTGTAGATGTAAATTGCACAGTAGTAAGTGTGGATGTGGGTTTTCTGCTATTTTCTTTCTAGTTCTTGTTCTTGTTTATTTCCTCTTATCTCCATGGGGAAGTGGAACGGAATCCTTCCTCCGTAAGCCATGCGTGTTATAAGAGGCGATTAAAATGCCGGGAGCAAGGGGCTAGTAACCCCTTCTCCTGTATATATTACTAAATGTAAAAGGAGAAACTTTTGTTTTTCCTTTTGGGCCACCCTGCCTCGGTGGGATATGGCTGGTGTGTTGAAAGGAGAAGAAATAGAATACTTGAAGTTTCAGCTAATATGTTTATAGTTAGTGGGAATTGTATATTGATAAAACAATTTCAGGCATATGGTGTAACAGAGCCTGGTGCTGGGTCAGATGTATCTGGCATTCGAACTCGAGCTGAGAGAAAAGGTGATGAATATGTCATCAATGGCCAGAAGATGTGGATCACTAATGGCGGAGTTGCCAGTTGGTACTTCCTTCTAGCTCGCACAAAGTAAGATATATGTATCAATTATGCTTCTTGTCTTATTAAGCATTTTGCCTTAAGTATATTAAATCTAATTTGTAATTACAAAAAAAAATGATACTATGACATATCAATAAGATACATCATTACATGCTTGTTGCTGAGATGAGAAAAGTGTCATTTATTTTGTTTTGTGCAACTGTGTTAGCGCTGTTTAAATATTCTTTAATAATGATAGATTAGTCTGAATCAGACACTCCTTGAAGCAGCTTCAAGAGTCATCAAATTATTGTATGCTTGAGTTGACCAGATCCCAACTAACCTGCACATTTGAGATTGTTTTTCAGGTGACTTTTCTTCAGTCCTTGACTATTATCCAGTTGCAATTTATCAGTGGTCCACAATAGATCAAAATGTCATCTAAAGATTTAAGTCCTATTTGTGGGTTACTTGTTGATTATATGCTTTACAAAAATCCCAAAGTTTACAACTGTATTTTTTTATTAATTTTTATACAGTACATGCTAAAAATTCTTATTGACCTTATTTATATATATATTATCTACAGTTTAAGGCTTATTCTATATTTACTATTATTACTATACAATATAAAACTATCCACAGTGATAGTAATCAGCACCTAAAAACAATATTTCCTTATTTTTACACAGCTCAGACCCAAATTGTCCATCTTCTAAAGCTTTTACTGGTTTCATTGTTGATGGCGACTCCCCCGGTTTGACTAAAGGACGCAAAGAAATAAACATGGGTCAGCGTTGTGCTAACACCAGTGGCTTTACGCTTGAAGATGTGGTTGTTCCCAAGGAAAACGTTCTCTTGGGTAATGCTTAGTATAATAAACATTAGTTATAAAGCATGGATTATTTTGAGATGTACATTACTTTTTGGGATATTTTCAGTCTAGAGTAACATCTAAACCATCATATCTGCATGCCTCTGGCAAGAGGCAAGACAGTGATAGTGTGAATAATGGTGAAAGTGTTTCTTTTGTGGGTCATCCTGCCTCAGCGTCTTAAAAAAATTACTGTACAGTGCATAGGCTCGTGTGTCACAAAAATTCTCTATATACAGTACCTCTAAAATCCAAGAAAATTTTGTACAGCATTAACTTACTATGGCATAATATTACAGTTTTGGGAAAATTTTGCTTCAGTACTTGTAATAACGTACAGTAAATGATTTATAATAATGGAATATTTTAGGTGAGGGTGAGGGGTTCAAGATTGCAATGGGAGCTTTTGACCACACTCGACCTCCTGTGGCTGCTGGAGCTGTGGGGCTGTCTCAGCGAGCTCTGGATGAAGCTACCAAATATTCACTGGAAAGGAAGACCTTTGGAACTCAAATTGCCAATCATCAGGTAAGTAGGCAGTCCTGCCTGAAGCTAATTTTTTTGCTTTGTTTTGTTGCTTTTCGCAGGATCTGTACAGTGTTAATGAGTGTAGCCCCATCCCTTCCTCTAGCAGAATTTAAAACATGTATATTATTGAGAAAGTTTCATCCTCAGCCTTATGGAACATTAAAAAATAGGTATTATTATTATTATAATCAAGGGGAAGCGCTAAACCCGGAGGATTATACAGCGCCTGGGGGGGGGGGGATGTGGAAGGCATTCAGGCTTAATTCGGGGAACTGGAGCACAGATCCAATTCCCTAAATCAAGAGCCCCTCACCAACATCAAGGAACCTTCCTTGAGGGGTAAAAAATAGGTAGAACTACACTAACCTTACTACATATACTATCACTGTCAATACAGTGTTTCCTGTAATCTCTTTTGTAAATGATAACTCATTATTTTGTATTTGATCATTAGTTGCCATTAATAAAAAGTCAAATATAGTAGCATTATGATAGTCCTGATCATACGCATTTAAGGTTTTTTTCACTGCTGTTATCAGTGGCGTGTATTATTAAGTAAGGTAAACATTACTTTTTTTTTCCCTTGTAAAAATTTCTTCCCTACGAAGCTGAATTGACTGTTCATTTAACTCTTCCTTTAATTGTATAGAGCAATTTTGCTATATACTTCCCCTTTTTTTTTTTGATATTTTTTTTTCTTTTTTAGCACTGGCCATCTCCCACCGAGGCAGAGTGACCCAAAAAAGTAAAAAACTTTCACCATCATTCACACATACACACTGTCTTTGCAAAGTGCTAAACCCACTAGGATCATACAGTACTGCTTTTGTTAAATAAATCCATGAACTGTTAATAATCATACTCAAACTACCTAAAAGATGAACAGTGTTTTTTAACTCGACAGCTGACATTGGTTAAGGCGGGGTGACTCAAGAAGAAAACACATTCATGTAAATGTTATCATGAGTATCAAATGATACTAGAATCTGAGGTTGTAAAATTTGAGCCATTGATTTTTTTCGTGTCTTTTTTTTTTTTCAAAATCTTTGTTCATAACCCAAGTACATTTCAGCATGGCATTCAAGTGCAAGTCATGTAGACCATTTCCCAGCATTGCAAAGATATGATATTCACCATATTGCTAATAATGATGGAAAAAATATTCAATTTAGTGCCACAAGCTTACATGACTATTTTTGGAAAGTTATTTATCATTTCCACCAACCATTAGGATAAAAATACTCAGTATATATGGCATGCCTTGATTTCTAGAGTAGCAATGAAGTTCATGGATTTTTGTTCATTTTTTTTTTTATTATTGTATGCAGCAACTTCTGGCAATGTAATCACAGTTTCTCGACATTTCAAGAAAATGTGTCGCACGACCTTAAGTGTAGAAAGAAAAAAAAATAATACCACAGGAGATAATCAGAATTTCAATTTTTACAGTGGATAGTATTATTATTATAATAAAAAAGAAGCGCTAAGCCACAAGGGCTATACAGCGCTGCAGGGTAGGGAAGGAAGCGAGGGTATTGGATGGCAGAAGAGAGGAGGGATGATCAGCAGGTTACAGAAAACAGCGGGGCAGGTGATAGTACGGGGGTAGAGGGTAGCAAGAGATTGAAGTAGAAAGGGCTGAAGGTATCAGAATTTGTGAAGTAAGTCAGTTGTTGTCAAAAAGTCAATGAGAGAGTCCGGATGAAAGGTGGGTCCATCAGCGAGAAGGGAAGGTAAAGAGAGAGCAGCGGAGCGAAGACGACGACAGAGGTAAATTCTGCGTGCTCGTTGATAAAGTGGGCAGTCCAACAGAATGTGGCTGACTGATAATGGAGCTTGGCAATTCTCACAGAGAGGAGCAAGACGCCTCTCCATGAGATATCCATGAGTAAGACGAGTATGGCCAATGCGAAGACGGGAGAGAGTAGTCTCCCAACCTCGACACTGGTGATAAGAAGACGGCCAGTAACCTATACTCGGTTTAATAGATTGAAGTTTGTTGCCGAGCATAGTAGACCAACGTTGTTGCCAACGGGTGTGAAGGTGGGAAGATACAGTGGACAGTAAAAAATTCTGCATCTCAAGATTTTTCATTTAAAGTTTAACACACAAATTTAAAAGAAATTATCTATTTTTATTTTCAGTAACTAAGACAACAAGGTATAAAAAGAACTTATGAGTGGATATAGTATGAAGTATTACCCTTATGGGTTTAGCACTTAGCTATGATTATAATGCAGTAGTGCTACTAGGGAAGGACTCAACATCTGTGCTTTCATGAAAAGTGTTTTTAGAACACCAGCTTTTTTTTATTTGATTATACTTTTCATTTTTGTTTGGATACACAAATACTGTGTTATGAGGCCTTTTTTTCCATAGAATTTTGAGTTTACTCTTACTATCCACGTTGCCACACATGGAAAGAGTACCTTTTAAGTAATGTATCATGAAATACGAAGTCTCATTTTTATTTTCAGGCTATTTCATTCATGCTGGCAGAGATGGCGATGGAAACTGAGCTGGGCCGCTTGGCTTGGATGAGAGCAGCCTGGGAGGTTGATCAAGGTCGCCGCAACACCTACTTTGCATCCATTGCCAAGGGTTTTGCTGGAGATGCTGCTAACAGAGCTGCTGCTAATGCTGTTCAGGTAAAGGAAATGTAATTAATGACTATATTTTTTTTTTCAACACATCAGCTTCCCACTGAAGCAGGGTGACCCAAAAAGAAAGAAAACACTTTCATCTTCATTCAACACTTTCACTCACACATAATCACTGTCTTTGCAGAGGCACACAGATACAACAGATTAGATGTCCCTCCAAACTCCCAGTATCCTAAACTCCTCCTTTAAAGTGCAGGCATTGTACTTCCCATTTCCAGGACTCGAGTCTGGTTAACTGGTTTCGCTGAATCCCTTCATAAAATATTACCTTGCTCACACTCCAACAGCTCGTCAGGTTCCAAGAACCATTAGTCTCCATTCACTCCTATCTAACACGCTCACTCACTCTTGTTGGAAGTCCAAGCCCCTTGACCACAAAACCTCCTTTACCCCCTCCCTCCAGTCTTTTTGGGGACAACCCCTACCCCACCTTCCTTCCCCAATAGATTTATACTCTCTCCAGGTCATTCTACTTTGTTCCATTGTCTCTAAATGACCAAACCACCTCAACAGCCCCTCTTCAGCCCTCTGACTAAAACTTTTAGTAACTCTCTGCATAATATTTACACCACACATTTCCCATAGACACGACATTTCCACTGCCTCCAGCCACCTCCTCACTGCAGCATTTACAACCCAAGCTTCACACCCATATAAGAATGTTGGTACCCCTATACTTTCAAGCATTCCCTTCTTTGCCTCCATAGATAACATTCTTTGTCTCCACAGATGCCTCAAGTCACCACTCACCTTTTTTCCTTCATCATTTCTATGATTTACCTCATCCCTCATAAACCCATCTGCTGATAAATCAACTTCCAAATTCTGAAAACATTCACTTCCTTCATACTCCCTCCAATGTAATAACAAATTTTTCTTTGTCTAAAGCGTTTGATACCCTCATCACCTTAGTCTTGTCTATATTCACTTAAAACTTTCTACCTTTACACACCCTCCCAAACTTGTCCACTAACCTTTGCAACTTTTCTTAAGAATCCACCAAAAGCACAGTATCATCAGCAAAAAGTAACTGTGTCAACTTGTTTTGTATTTGATTCCCCATAATTTAATCCTACCTCTCTCCCCAACACCCTAGCATTTACTTCTTTTACAACCATGGTGACGTTACACATCCTAACCCGAGTCTGACTTCCTTCATGAAAACTCCACAGCATTTAGTGACTTATTACCTATTCCATACACTTGCAACATCTGCCACATTGCTCCCCTATCTGCTCTTACTATATGCTTTTTCTAATTTCATAAATGCAATGAAAACTTCCTTACCTTTGTCTAAATACTGTTCACATATATGCTTTAGTGTAGAGACCTGATCTACACATTCCTTGCTCATCTGCAAGCCTGCTCTGTCTTACCTCTAACTCTTTCAATAATAACCCTGCTATGCACTTTACCTGGTATACTCAGTAAACTTATTCCCCTATAATTTTACAATCTCTCTTGTCCCCCTTCCCTTTATATAAAGGAATTATACACACACTCTGCCAATCCCTAGGTACCTTCCCCTCTCATACATTTATTTAACAAAAATACCAATCACTCCAACACTATATCTTCCCTTGCTTTTAACATTTCTGTCATGATCCCATCAGTTCCAGCTGCTTTAACCCCTTTCATTTTACGTAATGCTTCACCCGCATCCCGCTCTTCTTCCCTCCAAAAAGTTGTTATACCTCTCTGGCCAGTACATGAAATAACTGCCTCCCTTTCTTCGACATTTAAAAGGCCCTCATAATATTCCTGCCATCTGCCCAATACCTCCAGCTCCCTATCTACTGACTCCCCTACTCTGTTTTTGACTGACAAATCCATTTGTTCCCTAGGCTTTCTTAACTTGTTTATCTCACTCCAAAATTTTTTCTTATTCTTAGAAAAATTTCTTGACAGTGCCTCTCCCACTCTAAGTAATGTTAACAAGTTCTATGAGCAATTTTGGCGTTTTGTTTTGTCCACAGAACTGTCTCCTAAAGTGGATATTTCTCAGATTATGGCCTACAATGTGGATGAACATTGGCTGATTTATTGGGTTAGGTTTTTACTCCCAATTTAAACCACTGGAGATTCACCACATTGTTGTTTAAGATATAAATATTTCTTTTTTGCGTCACCCTGCGTCGGTGGGAAATGGCCGATGTGTTAAACAAAAAATTGTCAGTTTTTTATATCACCAACATGCTTGCACGATTATTATGTACAGTACTGTACATTTGATTCTTGTACAATATTTATCTTCTGACCTGAAAACTTATAATTTCTTTGCGCTAAACCCATAAGGCTTGGACATGCTGAAGATGAAATATGTGAAGGTTAGAGGTATGCAGAAGGCAGAGTTAGCACTGGCTTATCATAGGTTCAAACCACCAAGTTATTTGCCATAAGATTTTTTTTGCAGCATACAATACAATGAATTAATTTGCCTTGTTGAAAATGTTTATTTACTGCAGATATTTGGTGGCAATGGATTCAACACTGAGTATCCAGTTGAGAAGTTAATGCGAGATGCCAAGATCTACCAGATATATGAAGGCACAGCACAAATTCAGCGTCTCATTATTGCTCGTGAGCATCTCTCACGAGCTAAGATGGGACTGTTGTAAATAGTGGAACTTGAGGTGCAGGATTTCAGCTACACAATGCTGTGTAACCAGTCAGAGACATATTACATTGCTGATCCACTCTAAAATAGCCTCTTGGTGAATTATTGAAACTGTATGGTACAAATTATAGGGAAGCTATATGACCCTTGTGGGTTTAGCACTTAAGTTTTGAGTGTAACAATTATAAGGAAACACTAAACCTGTAGGGGTCATACAGCACTTGTACCATACAAGAATGAGTTTAAAACTTGGCAAATTATAGCTCTTAAATTGACAGCAGCTTTGAGTTCAGTGTACACCTTTTCATTTTTTATATTGCCCCTTATCAAATATGGAGGTATACTCCACCCCCCCTTCCCCTAACTTGGAGCAATTATTTTTTCTTTGTGGCCTGAATATGGTTAGGCAAAATTGAGTTTTGTGACTTTGTTCAAACATGTTTACCTAGTTTAGTGGTACCTATTTAAGCTCTAAACCTGTACTGGTTATACATTGTTTAAAGGTGAAGAAGAGAATAATTATGATTGTAAAGTATCACCAACATTGTACATTTGCCAAGTCATCAGTTATGGCATTGGTTTTTAATCAACACCAAGTGTACACTTCAGTGCTGAATGGGGGAGGTGGATTTTCACTTTCCTGAGAGATAGAACACAAAGGATAGTAAACAGAGCAAAACCCAGCATTAAGTGGGTATAAAGGGCTCATACAGATAAAAATGCTTGTCATGATTTTGTATCATTTGCAGATTACACCAAAATAGCAAGGAAGTCACCTCTGTAGAAGTCCCTAAAAACAATTGCAGGAAGATATATGCAGGGTTTTCCAGTGGGCAGTGGAAAACATGACATTCAATTGTAATATGTTCCAGCTGCTTGGGTAATAGAAAAGAAAAGGGAAGAGCTCAAGAGGGATACATGTAAACCCATGAGGATCATCAAGTAGAATGAAAGGAATATGTGAAGACCTGGGAGTAATTATGTCAGCTGGCTTTTCAGAAATACAAGGTAAATGCCATGACAGCCAGGAAAATGATAGGGGTAGATAATGAGAACTTTCAAAAATAAAATTGTGCACATTTGACACTTAAATTTACTTGTGCTCTTGTTCAATGACAATGTCTCCGTTCAGAGCTTGAACACATACAAAGACTACTCATGTACAGCTTGAAAGAAGCCAATAAATGTCTTTGCTGGAGCAGAGGAGATGCGTGGTAATATGTACATGGAAGTACTTGAATGCTTGATTCCAAATCTGTACACTGCCATAAAATAATGGTGATAAATGGGAGGAAGTGTAAAATAAGCCCATTGATGGGTAGGCATGCCTTGGGCACAATAACATTATATCAACATCCTTGGTCCCAGACTGTTCAACATCTTACAAGAAGATAGAAGCACTGCTGGGACAGCTGTTGAAATCTTTGAGAGAGAAAAAATAACCAAGCTATAATGTATATATGGGCCAGCAGCAACAGCCTGGTTGACCAGACAAGCCTGGTCTAGGGCTGGGCTCTGGCAGCAGAAAAACTCAAAACCCAAATGTATATTGGATGTATTTCATGCAGTGCCAATGATGAATATAATGCTACTGCATAATGCAACTAGTATGGTCTTAGTTATTCACTCTCCCAGTTTTTCCTAGAATTATTGCAAATATAAATTGAGAAGACAACAAATTTGAGTGACACGTTTTAAAAAAAAAAAAAAAAAAAAGTGCAATAAGTGGCTCCAGCCCTTGGTATGTTACAACCTCTACCATCTCAACAAGATGGAAATTTATTTTGTATTGTGCACAAAAGAGATGAGTATATTTTTATATATTAAAATTGCTGTCTTATGAGGAGTTATATACAAAATACATTTATGAGAAGCAGTATACTGTAGTTTAAACATTGGTGTATAAAAATGGTTTGTAATAGACATTGGCAGCCTCACTGGTATATGCTGCTAAGAACAGGTATCAGAATCTGAAAATTAGAAGGGCAATGTTACTTAAGTAAAGATTAATAAAATTTTATATCAGTTTACATTATTTATATTGGTCAAAATTTGAAATTACAGCTATTAAAACTATTACTTAAGAGGAATATGGCTATAGAACTATCTGCTGCTTCAATTAATCAAATTATAAAACATGACCAGCTATCAGAACCACGATCGTCTTTATCTTGTACATCACCACTCGTACACCCTTTATCTTCCCTCCTCGCTGGTGGCCCACCTTTGACACAGACTCTTTTACAGCAACAAGTTTATTACACAAACTTAGATTATACTTCCTTTAGCACTCCTCGCAATGCTTAATAACTGTACCTGTCTCTGATAAATTATTATTATTATAATCAAAAAGAAGCGCTAAGCCACAAGGACTATACAGCTGTCTCTGATAAAGCATATTAAACCTTTAGTATACTCTTCCTTACCCTCGTGGGTTTGGTGCTTGGTTTTGATAATAATCCTACCTTGGTGGGATACAGCCATATGGAAAAAAAAAAAAAAATTTATATCCAGAGTTTCAGTAATAGTCAAGATAGATTTTCTCTAGGCTTCTGTAAAAATATTGCTTCGCTTTGGATATATACATAATAGTTTTAATACTTTTTCCAAGTATCAATGCAATAAGTACTATATTTATATAGATTTGTTGAAATGTATTAATAAAAAAAAATAAAGAAAAAAGGTATAATTCTTCCCTGATATAATTCTTTAGTTATTACACTGGTATGCAAGTGACATAACTACAAAGGGGACATGTACAAGTGATTCTTCAGAAATCAGCAAATGTACTACACAAAAATGCACTTAACTGAAAACTGAAAGATATTGTATTTCTTACATTTTTATTGGCAATAGTGCCACGTGATCTACTAGGTCAAAGGATACCTAATTGCAAAACTGTCACTTTCATTTGAATGCCTTGTTGGTGAAGAGGTTCTGATCTGAGGAGTTTGAGCTATTCCAGGTGCTATATGACTGGCCCTTGAAGGTGAAGCAAGTGAGGGCTGTGGAGTAGAGAGGGGCAGGTACCAAGGGAAGAGGATATTGTAAGGGACTAGTTGACTCGAATGGCACAGTTTGTGAAGATAGGACAGATTTCATGCTTACGGGGGACAGGAAGAGTGCATGTATTTCAGTGGTTGATGTAATAGTGGTTAATCTAATGTAGGTGGTCTGAAACTAGTTTGTGGAGAATGGAAGTGCTCTTGCTCTTTTACTGATCTAAGTGGCAGGTATTGCAAGTCTGGGGGAGAGATGCAGGTACTAAGGGGACGATGTAAATTGTGGGATAGTAAAGGTATAAAGGTTTAAGCTGTATACACATTGGATTCTGGAGTGAAAATATTGGAAGGCACTACTGGACATTAGTGGTGTTGGGGAAATGACAAACCACCTCTTTCTCCTAACACCATACTTCAGTTCTCCGAATGAAAACAGATTTGGCCTCATTACATTTAAGGCAGGAAGGAGCGTTCTCACAATTTGGTTTATGCTGTCTCCACAAATAAGACACTGCATATGATCAACAATGTTTTGCAGGGTTGTTGGAATGTTTTAGACATTACACTAGTTTATGATAATTTTTTGGATTTTTTTATATAAAAATTTGCTACAACGCTTGTAGCAGTTATTGCAAATGTTGGTCAAATGCAAATACTAATCTATATTTCAGTATTGTATTACTACACAGAACATACTTTCACAATGATCTGAAGGCTCCTAAAATAATCGAGGGCCACTTGCTCTGCCGAGTCACATTGACTCGGACATTTTAGTTGTGTCACCCAACTCCCTCTCCATTTATTACACACCAGTGTTCTATACAGTGTCCATAAAGTACAAGAAGTAGTAAGAGTCCGTAACACTGCCTATATACTAACACAGGCCTTGTCCTGACCTGACAAAATGACTCGGCATGTCAAACCCATTGTAAGATATTGATTAATTTTCCCTCCTAGCCTAAATTAATTTTAAGCCCACAGGAGAAGAGCGATTCTCCAAACCATGAATATTAACAATGTCTACAACATGACAAATGAGCCAATCCATGACACACAAACTACTGTGATCCAATTGCCCAAATAATGCCAGTTTCCAAAACAAGGTCTGTTAGTACTAACTCCAACATATGCCAAAAACATGACAGGAATCAACAGTACCCCAAACTAATTGTCAAAAATGCATCATGTGGCGTCAATCTGTGTAATTTATAGAATACACTCTCGTTACTCCTCTACTAGTGCTGGCGGCTGACCGATGTCTCAGTTGACTGAAATGTCTCGGGCAAGTAGGGGGAGAGAGGGGTAAGGCAGACATAATACGTATATCTATTTCTACATGTACAAGGTATACAGACCTAGCTGACATCAGTGACATACTACATAATGTATAGAAAGCCGCTTGTTATGCAAAGCATTGACACTATGACTCTTGTAGGTTCAGCGCTTCTTGATTATAATAATATGTAGAGCATTTTGGGTAAATTAGGTCAGACCATACCCCGGCCGGGATTGAACCCGCGGTCAGAGAGTCTCAAAACTCCAGACCGTCGCGTTAGCCACTAGACCAGCTAGCCACAATAAGATTCGTCAACTAGGTATATTTCTACACCATAGGAAGGTTAGCACAGGCACCACTGTGACCACAAATGCAAGTTTTTACAGACGAATCTCCAGCTAGCGTGGCCAACTCTGACCGCGGGTTCAATCTCGGCCGGGGTATGGTTTGTTTGCAATCGTGTCATTACGATTTCGTGAGTCAAATTAGGTCAGTTTTGTCCCAGGATGCGACCCACATAAGTCGACTAACACCCAGGTACGAATTTTATACTGATGGGTAAACAGGGACAGCAGGTGTCTTATGGAAACATGTCCCTAATGTTTTCAAGACGTACTGGAGTAGATTCAGACCCTGGACCTCAGTGTGTGAGCCGAGTGCACTAGCGATCGAGCTACGGGACATCTCAAAACTAGCGCAATCCCTAAACTAGATCAATCCCCCCTACCCCCCAAAATATAATTCCCGAGGCCATGCATCTTGATAAGAGATAGTTCAACTTCTCTCTGTTGCTGATCAGATAAACACACTGAGAGGTGCACAGTCTCTCAGGGTTACTTAGGTGTTTTAGCTTTTAAGATTATAATTATGATTGATTTCTACCGTAACTTTCTGCTAGGCTTTAAATAAGATATTACAAGGACTCCAATGGAAATAAGTCACTTCGATCTTTTTTTTTTTTGGATTATCCTGGGCAGTTTACACACGTCAAACTTTTTTTTTTTTTCAACAGGTCGGCCATCTCCCACTGAGGCAGGGTGACCCAAAAAGAAAGAAAATCCCCAAAAAACAAACACTTTCATCATCATTCAACACTTTCACCACACTCACACATAATCACTGTTTTTGCAGAGGTGCTCAGAATACAACAGTTTAGAAGTATATACGTATAAAAACACACAACATATCCCTCCAAACTGCCAATATCCCGAACCCCTCCTTTAGAGTGCAGGCATTGTACTTCCCATTTCCAGGACTCAAGTCCGGTTATATAAAATAACCGGTTTCCCTGAATCCCTTCACTAAATATTACCCTGCTCACACTCCAACAGCTCGTCAGGTCCTAAATACCATTTGTCTCCATTCACTCCTATCTAACACGCTCACGCACACCTGCTGGACGTCCAAGCCCCTCGCCCACAAAACCTCCCTTACCCCTTCCTTCCAACCTTTTCAAGGACGACCCCTACCCCACCTTTCTTCCCCTACAGATTTATACACTCTCCATGTCATTCTACTTTGATCCATTCTCTCTAAATGACCAAACCACCTCAACAACCCCTCTTCAGCCCTCTAATACTTTTATTAACTCCACACCTTCTCCTAATTTCCACACTCCGAATTTTCTGCAAAATATTTACACCACACATTGCCCTTAGACAGGACATCTCCACTGCCTCCAACCGCCTCCTCGCTGCAGCATTTACAACCCAAGCTTCATACCCATATAAGAGTGTTGGTACTACTATACTTTCATACATTCCCTTCTTTGCCTCCACATATACCTCAATGAACCACTTACCTTTTTTCCTTCATCAATTCTATGATTAACCTCATCCTTCATAAATCCATCTGCTGACACATCAACTCTCACATATCTGAAAACATTCACTTCTTCCATACTCCTACTCCCCAATTTGATATCCAATTTTTCTTTATCTAAATCATTTGATACTCTCATCACCTTACTCTTTTCTATGTTCACTTTCAACTTTCTACCTTTACACACACTCCCAAATTCGTCCACTAACCTTTGCAATTTTTCTTTAGAATCTCCCATAAGCACAGTATCATCAGCAAAAAGTAACTGTCACTTCCCATTTTGTATTTAATTCCCCATAATTTAATCCCTCCCCTCTCCCGAACACCCTAGCATTTACTTCTTTTACAACCCCATCTATAAATATATTAAACAACCATGGTAACATTACACATCCCTGTCTAAGACCTACTTTTACCGGGAAGTAGTCTCCCTCTCTTCTACACACACTAACCTGAGCCTCACTATCCTCATAAAAACTCTTTACAGCATTTAGTAACTTACCACCTATTCCATATACTTGCAACATCTGCCACATTGTTTCCCTATCCACTGTATCATATGCCTTTTTTTAAATCCATAAATGCAATAAAAACCTCCCTACCCTTATCTAAATACTGCTCACATATATGCTTCAATGTAAACACTTGATCTACACATCCCCTACCCACTCTAAAACCTCTTTGCTCATCTGCAATTCTACATTCTGTCTTACCTCTAATTCTTTCAATAACCCCTACTGTACACTTTTCCTGGTATACTCAGTAAACTTATTCCTCTATAATTTTTACAATCTCTTTTGTCCCTCTTTCCTTTATATAAAGGGACTATACATGCTCTCCACCAATCCCTAGGTACCTTGCCCTCTTTCATACATTTATTAAACAAAAATACCAACCACTCCAATACTATGTCCCTCCCCTGCTTTTAACATTTCTGTCATGATCCCTTCAGTTCCAGCTGCTTTACCCACTTTCATTCTACGTAATGCCTCCCGCACCTCCCGCACACTCACATCCTGCTCTTCCTCACTCCTGAAAGATGGTATACCTCCCTGGCCAGTGCATGAAATTACCGCCTCCCTTTCTTCATCGACATTTAAAAGTTCCTCAAAATATTCTTGCCATCTACCCAAAACCTCCCTCTCCCCATCTACTAACTCCCCTACTCTGTTTTTAACTGACAAATCCATTTGCTCCCTTTGTCAAACTATGTATGATAATTGTACTTATGTGTACCTGTATCTAAATAAACTTACACACAGAGTTTACTTTCATCCATATTTCACTCATTAAATATTCTTGACTTCAGGTGAATAGGTGACATGCAGCCTCAATGACTAAGTAGCCGAAAGTATTCAAACTCCATGAACCAACCAAACTCATTTGCTTTTTGTTCGGAGTATACATACCATGCTCAGTACAGTGTTTATGCTTTTAACAATAATAATAATCATAACAATTAATACTGGTAATACCAATATGTAAAAAGGAATTCTTAGTATATCAAGTGCGAATAATAACATTCAGAACTTTGTACATAAGTCAGCCAGACGCATTGTAACACTAATTACATAAAATGTGTGTTCTCACCTATTTGTGGTTGCAGGGGTCGATGCATAGCTCCTGGCTCTGCCTCTTCACTGATTGCTACTAGGTCCCCCCCCTGCTCGTCTTAAAATTATGTATGGTTCCTACCTCCACTACGTCACTTGCCAGACTATTCCACTTCCTGACAACTCTATGACTAACGAAATACTTCCTAATATCTCCGTCTCATCTGAGTCGGCAACTTCCAATTGTGACCCTTTGTTTCTGTCCCTTCTCTGGAACATCCTCTGTCCACCTTGTCAATTCCTCGCAGTATTTTATATGTCGTTATCATGTTTCCCCTAACCCTCCTGTCCTCCAGTGTCATCAGGTCGATTTAACTTCCTTTGTAGGACATTTCCCTTAGCTCTGGAACTAGCTTGTTGCAAACCTTTGCAGTTTCTCTAATTTCTTGAAGTGCTTGACCAAGTGTGGGTTCCAAACTGGTGCTGCATACTCCAGTATGGGCCTAGCATACATGGTGTACAGAGTCTTGAACGATTCTTTATTGAGGCTTCGGAATGCTATTCTCAGGTTTGCCAGGTGCCCATATATTGCAGCAGTTATCTGGTTGATATATGCCTCAGATGTGCTCGGTATTATACTCACCCCAAGATCCTTTTCCTTGAGTGAGGTTTGCAGTCTTTGGCCACCTAGTCTATACTCGGAGATCTTTGCTCTTCCCCGATCATGACTTTGAATTTGGCAGGGTTAAATTCAAGGAGCCAGTTGCCGGACCAAGCTTCCACCTTGTCCAGGTCTCTTTGTAGTCCTGCCTGATCCTAATCCAATTTAATTCTCCTCATTAACTTCACATCATCTGCAAACAGGGACAATTCTGAGTCTATCCCTTCCATCATGTCATTCACATATACAAAAAAATAGCACTGGTCCTAGGACTGACCCCTGTGGAACCCTGGAACCCTGCATGTCACAGGCGCCCACTCTGATACCACGTCACGTACCATGACTCGTTGTTGCCTCGCTGTCTGATATTTTCTGATCCAATGCAGTGCCCTTCCTGTTATGTGTGCCTGATCCATAAGAACATAAGAAAGAAGGAACACTGCAACAGGCCTACTGACCCATGTGGAGCAGGTCCATGTCATTCCCCCCCGGATTAGCCCAAGTCTGGTCACCTGAATTGAGCCTGAATACCTTCCATTTCCCCCCAACATGCGCTGTATAATTCCACGGGTTTAGCGCTTCCCCATGATTATAATAGTCCACTGAAGGATGGAGCACTAATGTCTTGTGAGGAACTGTGCTGAAGGCCTTCTTGCAGTGCAAGAAAATGCAATCAACCGATCCTCTCTCGTTCCATACTTCCATTACCTTGTCATAAAAGTCCCGTAGGTTTGTGACACAGGATTTGCCTTCCATGAATCAGCGCTGGTTGTCGTTTATAAGCTTGTTCCATTTTAGGTGCTCCACCACTCTCCTCCTGATAATCTTCTCCATGACTTTGCATACTATAAATGTCAGTGACACTGGCCTATAGTTTAGTGCCTCATACCTGTCTCCTTTCTTAAAAAATGGGAACTACATTTGCTGTCTTCCATACCTCAGGTAGTGTCCAGTTTCAATGGATGTGTTGAAAATTGTGGCACACACACAGCATCTCTGCTCCCTCTCTAAGGACCCACGGAGAGATGTTGACTGGTCCCACTGCCTTTGAGGTATCAAGTTCACTTAGCAGCTTCACCTCCTCCTTGTGTGTGCTATAAATAAAGATGATGTATAACTTAAACTATGATCAATTTCTTTAGTATTAAGTACTATGTAAGCCATTAAGTCTGCCCATAATGCCTAGGCATGATAGTGGCTCTCTCTTTGCACTGTACCCCATTATTGTAATTTCATAATCTCAATGTAACCTTGCAAAGAAACTTTGTTTTGTGTGTTTCATCCAACACTTGTTAGTATATTCCTTGTTTTTGTACCCCACTGTTCTGAATTCCCAGTCTCCTTTCTGTCTCCACTGTAAATACTTCCTTAAATCTCATGTCGAGTTCCTCACACCCTCAGCCTGATTACCTGGTCCTTGACTCTTGTCTTCCTCCTGATGTGGCTATACAACAGCTTCGGGTCAGACTTGACCCGAAGCTGTTGTATAGCTGGGCCTCCCTCCTTATCTGTGCATACTCGTTTCTGGAGATGATACATGGGCTGAGAAATAAATATTTTCGAAATTAGATAAAATAGATTGATCCAGCCTTGAAAAAGTTAATATTGAAGGTGGTTTTTAATCAAATATTTCAAATTATCAAGGCAACCCATCGTACGCAGCACGCACCAGTGGCTTGACAATTAAAGGTAAGTGATTCGAGTCTAATAAAAATTTTCGCCAGTATCAAGACGCATCCTCAAGTATGTGCCTTGATATTGGCGACGGGATCTTGATCCTACAAATTGGACCTGTTTCGCCCTTTTCCGTGACTAAAAACGGTGACGCCTCTCCCTTTCCTCTATTGCAAAGTCTTGTGTGGTGGTTGATGTTGGAGACATCTGGTGTATGGTTGGGGAAGGAGGCAATAAAGTTGTGGTAATGTTGGTGAGGATGGTGGTGGAGACAGCTAGAGTGTGGTAATGTTGGTGAGGATGGTAGTGGAGGTAGCTGGAGTGTGGTATTGTTGGTGAGGACGGTGGTGGGTGCAGCTAGAGTGTGTGTGTGTTGGTATTGGTGAGGATGGTGGTGGAGGCAGCTAGTGTGTGTGTGTTTGTGTGTGTTGGTATTGGTGAGGATGGTGGTAGAGGCAGGAGCGTGTGGCAGCACCCTCCACCTTGGGGGTCTTGGATAGCAGTGTCTGGAGTCGAGCTCCGGGTGTGAAAACTATTATATTCGCAGTCAGGGGTTCTTATCTCTCCTTACCCACATGGGGACACACATTTAACCTGTCTGTAAGGCGAATTGAATCTCTCGGTGGCCAAGGGCTGTAACCGAGCCTCTCTTGTTGTGGCATTCTACTGCTTATTGTCCCTGAGAACAAGGGTGTACAGAGTGGAGTCTTAGAGGGAAGGAACATCAACACTTACACACTCGTACAACAAGACCGGAGACGACTGGTACAACAGGTGGATGGTTGGGATTTTACATCATAGACCATCTTCGTTATCTGTGTCATTGGCAATGTAATTCACTCTATTAGACCCTCCCGCTGATGTGCACCAGTGTTAATAGTCACATAATATTATTCCGACAGGCCTCTCTATGCCCTCGGTGGCCTCAAGCATCACTCGGGGGTAACACAATGGACAAGACCATCTTTATAGGATTTCTCATGCTTCCCAGACGGAATGTGTCGGTCCTGCCACGGGAGTTAGGAGACGGAGAGGCAGAAACCCCTCACTTCTTATCGAGGTTTTGGCTCCGTCGTTTATTACCCTTTCACAGCGGTAATGAATAGGAGGTGTTGAGAGTTACTGTTGATTAACCGACCTATTGTGATCCCGGTGGAGAGAGAGAGAGAGAGAGAGGTGAGGTTGCCCAAGGAGCACAGCTTGTTACTCATATTCTCCAAGAGCCAACACCGGCTAAAATATTGGAAACAGAGATGGATATTGGGCTCTCGGATGAATGCAGAGACAAGTTACAGAACAGATTTATGGGGACAACTTTTCGCTCTGTGTAGGGGTTATCAGGACAGGGCGAAACGTTGTCCCTTGTCTTCAGTATTGTCAGCAATACGCTATTTTATCTACAGCTCTGTGAATCAGACTCTCAACGCCATCATAACTTTGAACAGCCTTGCAGATCAGAATCTTCGTAATTTCTTGTATACCTCTTACCCAAAATTTCTATTAAAAAACCTTTAATCAGACAAAAGAATAACTGAAAAAAAAGTAATTTCCAACAGGAAAACTCGGTACAGTTACAACAAGTAGTGGAACTATAAATATATAACAAACAGGACTAAGGCAATAGCAAACACCATCTTAGTAAACATCCAGTTTATTAATGCTTCGACGTTTTGGATGAATTATCCAGCCATTTGAGGATAGAAATCTTTAGCTCTAGATCTTTTTGCACTCTTGCGTCGTCAGGATCTATGCAATGTTGCAAGACTGCAGCAGATAGGAGGGAAAATTCTTTGAGGCAAGGCAGGAGTTATCAGTGGTAACCAATGTCACAGAGTCACTCTGTGACATGGGTTACCACTGATAACTTCTGCCTTGCCTCAGAGAATTTTTAATTTGCACTTTTATATTATTAGATTAAACCTATTGTACTTTAGCTCACTCTAGCTCAAAACAGACTCCACAAAAGTCATTATTAGACCTTAGTGCAATTACAAGTGAGAGTCTTGTTCTATTTGTAATTTGTATTTTTATATTACTAGCTTATACCTAGTTGTACTTTAGTTCATTCCAGCACAACACACAGACAACATCAACTTCATTATGTGTAGTAGTGACTATACCCTACATGGCCAAAATACTCTAGCTATATACTTGTCCAAACTTCCAACCACTACAGATATCAGTAGTAGAACTCAACACACAACTCAGGATATAAACAACCATAATTTTAAACCTAGAAGATGACTGATCACGTTGACCCTGATCTAAACCTCCATAATCTGACACCCAATCAAAACCTATTGGAAAGTAACTGCCTTTATTACACAGCATCACAAGCCACCACTATCCTAAACAATGCTAAAAGTCTATCAGTACTTAACTACAACATCAGGTCCTTAAGCAAACACTATGATGACCTCCTAGCACTCCTTGAATCACTAAAGACACCCTTCTCCTGCATTATTCTTACTGAGACCTGGCTTAAGCAGGACACAATAGATATCTACCCTCTACCAGGATACACAGCAATTCACAACTGCAGAACAAACCAAGTTGGGGGTGGTATTGCAATCTATTACTCTAACCAATTATCTTGTCTTAGCACCACTTGCTTTAGTGATGAATATGGGTAATACATTTTTGCTAATTTTACTGTAAAAAACCTTAAGACGCCTATAACAATCGGTGCCATTTACCGGATACCTCACACAAACATCCCAAATTTCAGTGAGAAATTAAAGTCACTAATAACAAACAGACAAATGAATAAGCACCACCTTCTCTTAGCTGGAGACTTCAACATCAACCTTGGCTTACTAGATGATCAGCCTGTAACTGATTTCATCAACAATATGAACAACACACTTCTCATACCAACAATAACTAAACCAACCAGGCTCACTGAGACAAGTGCAACCATAATAGACCACATATGGACCAATATACTAGCCCCCCTTAAATCAGGGATAATCACAGATAGCACTACAGATCACTACCCTACCTTCCTCCTGACAAACATTAGTAAACCACCACTTGAATACAACAAAGTCTCATTTAGACTCCATGACGAGGCCTCAGTAAGGAAGTTCACAGCTGACCTAGAGACTGTTGATTGGCCTACAGAATTCTCCAAGGCCAATGGTATTGATGACTGGACAGACATCTTTCTTAACAAATTACTTAGACTATACAACAAACATTGTCCTATAAAAACAAAACAGATCACAAACAAACGGCTTGGTTGCCCATGGCTAACCAGCACCATTCTGAAATCCATTGACAAGAAACACCAATATGAAAAGCAATATAGACAGGGCTTAATACACAAAGATACTCTTAAACACTATTCATCAGTTCTCACCAAAGTAATAAAGAAAGCCAAACAACTATACTACTCCAGTAGATTCACAGACACTAGAGGAGATATAAAAAAGACCTGGAAAACACACTCTCAGATTCTAGGGACCCACAAACTGAGAAAAACCAAGAATATTGTCCTAACTAAACCTAATGAAACACCACTACATCCCACTGACACAGCTAACAAGATAAACGACTTCTTCTCAAACATAGGATCTAATCTCGCCCGTAAAATCCCACATACCAATGCCCATGCCGGGGACTACCTAGATGGAAATTTCCCTAATTCCTTCTATCTTGCACCAACTGAGCCCACGGAAGTCATTGAGATCATAAAGTCACTTAAAAATAACTCGGGGAATCTGTCTCATGTCCCACCATTACTGTACAAGCGAGCGGCCCACGTCCTTTCGCATGCTATGTCATTACTTTTTAACAAGTCAATAGAGACTAGCACCTTCCCGAAACTACTCAAGATGGCAAGGGTTACACCAATACATAAAGGTGGTGACCCTACAGACTTAAACAACTATAGGCCAATATCTAACTTACCATTGCTATCCAAAATCTTTGAGAAACTCGTGCACAGGAGACTGTATTCATTTATAACGGCTCAAAACATACTCAACCCCTGCCAGTTTGGATTTAGGAAAAATAAAAGCACTAATGATGCAATCATAAAAATGCTAGATCTGCTTTACACAGCATTGGAAAATAAGGAATATCCACTAGGAATTTTTATTGACCTAAGAAAAGCTTTTGACACAGTAGACCACGACATCCTACTCCACAAACTTGATCACTACGGTATAAGAGGCCATGCACTTGCTTATTTCAAATCTTACATTACTAATAGGTATCAGTACGTCACCATTAAAGACACAGCATCAGCAACACGGCCACTTGATACTGGAGTTCCACAGGGAAGTGTCCTTGGTCCCCTGCTCTTCCTCATATACATCAATGACCTTCCAAACGTATCCCAACACCTGAAACCCATTCTCTTTGCTGATGACACGACTTATGTCATCTCTCACCCTAATCTTGCCACCCTCAACACCATTGTGAATGAGGAGCTGATTAAAATATCGACTTGGATGACAGCCAATAAACTTACGCTTAACACTGACAAAACCTACTATATTATGTTTGGTAGCAGAGCAGGAGATGCACAAATTAACATTAAGATTGACAACACTCTAATTACCAGAAATAATGGGGGAAAATTCCTAGGCTTATACCTTGACAACAACCTGAATTTCAGCACCCATATCCAGCATATAGCCAAAAAAGTATCCAAAACGGTTGGGATCCTCTCCAAGATACGATACTACGTGCCGCAAAATGCCCTTCTCACACTATACCACTCACTTATTTATCCATACCTCACCTATGCTATTTGTGCTTGGGGATCAACTGCAGCAACACACCTAAAGCCAATAATAACCCAACAAAAAGCTGCAGTAAGAATAATCACTAAATCCCATCCCTGGCAACACACCCCCCCACTCTTCATAGATCTAAACTTGCTCCCAGTTCAGTACATCCACACTTACTAACTGTGCAATCTATATCTACAGGGCCTTAAACTCTAATATCAACCTTGACCTAAAACGCTTTCTTGATAGTTGTGACAGAACCCACAGGCATAACACCAGACACAAACATCTCTACGACATTCCCCGTGTCCGACTAAACCTTTACAAAAATTCAATGTATGTCAAAGGCCCTAAAATCTGGAATACCCTACCTGAGAACTCTAGAACTGCAGACACATTCATCACCTTCAAAACTACCATTAGAAAACATCTTATCTCCCTGATACACCCTGTCAACTAACTACACGAATACCACCTGGTGGTTCACACTTACACTCACTCACTCATTTGACCATAAACGGAAATATTAATCTCAGTCTTAAAATAATGAATCCTGTGATACTCCAATACTGAAACTATGTACTGTGCCAAAACAAAAGCATTCACATTGCTAAACTCACAAACTAGTATTTAGTCACTTAGCCATAATACCAACTTACCTCATAATTTGTAATATTTTACAATTAAGAATAAAGCTAAGTATGCCCGAAATGCCTAGCCATGCTAAGCGTTCTAGTGGTACACTCTGTAATCACAATTTTACTACATGTAAACCAAACAATAACCAAATTTCTGTAAACTCAGCATTGTAATCCTTATAGAGAATAAACTTTGAAATTGAAATTGAAATTTTCTCTCCTACCTGTTGCTGTCTTGCAACATTGCATAGCTCCTGACGATGCACGAAAGTGCAAGAGATATAGCTCTACAGGTACACCATTAGCAATACATTTACAACACATTTATAAAAGGGTTCCACCCTAGCAACGTTTTACAACAGGGTTTATATACCACAAGTACACTCAGTAAACAACAGGTAAACCTCAAACCAGGAAAGCGAAACACGAGTGTCTAAACGTTTTAATCATTGTTTCACCTCGGATAGTTATCTACCAAGTCTATACAGACTTAATAAAGGGCGAAACGTCAATAAAGAAGACTCATAATCAAAGATTTTCTTATTTTTACTAAGCCATGAGGTACGATAAAGCTCATGGAGCAGGGAGAACTTGGACATAGTAGTTACCAGAGAAGAGGCAGGGCCAGGAGCTGTGAATCGGCCTCTGCAACCACAAATAGGTGAGCCCGGTGGCCTGGTGGCTAAAGCTCCCGCTTCACACACGGAGGGCCCGGGTTCGATTCCCGGCGGGTGGAAACATTTCGACACGTTTCCTTACACCTGTTGTCCTGTTCACCTATCAGCAAATAGGTACCTGGGTGTTAGTCGACTGGTGTGGGTCGCATCCTGGGGGACAAGATTAAGGACCCCAATGGAAATAAGTTAGACAGTCCTCGATGACGCACTGACTTTCTTGGGTTATCCTGGGTGGCTAACCCTCCGGGGTTAAAAATCCGAACGAAATCTTATCTATCTTATCTTATCTTAGCACACAGCGGCTATATACTTGAGATTTACTCTTATAATTATATTATGGGGAGGGGCTAAATCCATAGGGGCCCTCCAGCGCCTGGGGTAAGAGGGGGAATGGAAGATATTCAGGAACGATTAAAAGAATTGGAACACTGGTCCAGTTCCTGCAGATCAAGAGCCCCTCTCCAGCATCAAGGAACCACTCAGGAATTAAGGCACTTTTGTAAATGATACCAAGGTCTTAAAAATAATTGGATGAGGTTCCCTGGTACTGTCCTGGCCCGGGTCTTGTCCACCTGGTGACCCGGCGGGTGTTGCAAAGGTGCGCAACAGCAGCAGCAACTCGATTCCCAGGTAAGACCCACAGGAGGTAAGCTGGGGAAGTGAGGACAGGCGAAGAATAGCTCTGTAATTCCTCACAGAGGAGCAACTACTGTAGGAGACGAGGGCAGATACACAGCGGCTGCATTCCTTGCTCTGGAGGTGTGCAGTTGCAGTCCAGCGGGAGGTGGAGAAGCAGGATAGGTGCGGGGAGATCAATATGCAGATTATTAAGGTAATGGGGTAGTTGGTTACAGGTAGTCACTCAGGCAGGAGACTGTGTGTGTGTGTGTGTGTGTGTGTGTGTGTGTGTGTGTGTGTGTGTAGGAGAGGGGGTAAGTTTCTCCTGAGCACGTGTATACATACAGATCAATATTATACACTGCCAAAGGTATAATTCACAGAACTGAGAAGGAAATCTAGAGAGAATGAAACAGAATAGTTAGAGAGGAGAAGGTAAAGGTGGTTTTGAGTGCAATTCGATCTAACGCACTGTGCGAGTGCGTTAGATCGAAGGGAGAAAAATGTTTTTCATAGCTTGACTTGCTGTTGGAGTGTGAGCGAGGTACAATTTATGAAGAGATTCGGAACAAAGAACCATTTAGCCAAACTAAAGTTCTGGAGATGGAAAGTACAGTGCCTGTGCTCTGAGGAAGAAGTGGGCATGTTGCAGTTCGGAGGGCCTTCTTAACCGTGATGTCAGCACTCTTATGGCAAGACAGTGACTAAATGAAAGATTTTTAATAATGAAATATATATATAAGCATATAGGAATGAATTTCTTTGGAGGAAAGAGCAGTGGAAGGCAGAACAGGAGGCTGGGTCGGAGGTCATTCTGTAAATCGCTTGCAGTGAAGTCTTGATAAAGTTTGTCGGGGCATAAATAACCCGAGTTAATGTTTACCCGAGGGCGGCGACGGAGACACCGACCTGAATGAAGACAAGTGACAAGTAGATCTCACTCAGGTATTCCTCTTCTTTTCACTGTAGTATTATTTATATTACGAGTGTTAACGATCCCTTAAAAAAAATACTTTATGAAAGTGCTGTCCAAGTAACAGCAGTTCCTGACTGGTGTTCCCTTACGACACTTCGCAAAATTTTGGTTAGCAGGGCGAGCTGGTAATCCCAGAGTTGTAGGCTCACAACCAAAAGACCCCTTCTTTGATTCCTAAGGCAGGGTGAGACGTATGGCCAAGCCCCCTTACATCCGCTACTCTTGTCCCCCTAGCAGTAAAAAGATATCTGGGTTGTAATCGAGTGTTATGGGTGAGTGGGTGGGCGGTTATCATCGGACAACGCTGGACTTTGGAAAAACCTGAGGCGAGATAAAATCTCAGAGCCTGAATGAAATGATTTAGTGCCTAAAAGTATGAAAACAAAGACAACGTGTCATTCTGTGCAGATTTTATGAACTGATAAAGCTCCACACAGAAAACTTGTCCCACCTAGAGCTTCTTCTGAAGCTTGTGTCTTTGTCTTCATGGTTCGTGGCCTCTAAACTGTTTACCTGGAGTTTACCTGGAGAGAGTTCCGGGGGTCAACGCCCCCGCGGCCCGGTCTGAGACCAGGCCTCCTGGTGGATCAGAGCCTGATCAACCAGGCTGTTGCTGCTGGCTGCACGCAAACCAACATACGAGCCACAGCCCGGCTGATCCGGAACTGAAAAAAATAAAACGAGACAGTACCGTGACAAATAAACCGGATTTACAGGGTCGCCCTGTACTTAATTCTCATCACTGCCTTTCCATTGAGGTGTGTGTAGTAGGCACAATGCTGATGGACCCTATTGCACCTGCACAGAAGACCGACTTTTTTTTTAGAGCTGTGCTAAAACAAACGGAGTGTAAAGCCATCTTATGGAACTATAAGAACACTTTGTCTCTGTAGTACAAATGGAACATGATTAGAGAGAAGGAAATCATTAGGATAAATGAGCCAAGTGGAAGGTCGTGGATACGATTAACCCTGGAGCACCAGAGGCGATCAACAACGCCCAGATACCGTCACTTATACTTGAGATTGAATAACGCTTAGATACCGCCACTTATACTTGAGATTGAATAACGCCTAGATATCGTCACTTATACCTGAATGTTGAAGTGGGTGGGTTGGTTGGTTTAGTTGCTGGTAGACTGGTTGGATTACGGGTGGATTGTTGGTAGTGTTGGTCAGTTAACACTTGTAGGTGAAGTGAGAGTGTATAAGAAGGTTGGTGGGGGATATAGGTAGATTAGTGGAGGCGAGTTATTACCTGATTGGTGTAGGCAGGTATAATAAGAGATTGCTATTCTGGTGAGGCGTTCTTACCTATTTGTGGCTGCAGGGGTCGATTCATAGCTCCTGGCCCCGCCTCTTCTCTGGTCGCTACCAGGCCACTCTCTACGTCACTTTCCTGCTCCCATGAAGTGATATTATACCGATGGTGATGATAATACCACACACACACACACATCTCAGAGTGACAAGGCAGCAAGACTGTCACGATCTCTCACCAGACTTCATGTCTCCCAGCAATAGACAAGAACTTTTTCTAATTCTCTTCCTTTTTCTATCGTCCCCCTGCATTTTTTCCAACCCTGTCTTTTCCCTCTCCCTCCTCTCCCTCCCTCCTGTGTTCCCCCTCTCTCTACTTTCAATGATCTCTAGAATACATCAATGTCCCAAGCTGTACAATTATCAGGATTCATGGAGTCGTATCAAATTATTCACTATAATTTAATTGATAATTCTCTCTACCGGCAGACGACCTCTTTCCCTTGCTGAGTCATAGCTGTAATAAACGTCTTGCTTGTATTATAGCTGTGACAAGCTTCCTGCTTCTGTTGTATATGAAAGTTTACACACATGTGAAACATCTGGGTATCTTTATTGTAGACGTTTCGCCCTCCAGTGGCTTTATCAATACAGATTCTAGGACATAATTAGAAGACAGTAGAACTATATACAAAAGATGAGGTAATCATTCCCTCAGTCTTGGAGTTTAGTGTTCACAGTATCGTGGAGGAGGAGAATCTGGAGTAAAGGCAAGAAGACTGGCGGTTACATAGGCGTCAGTGGATAGGGACGTGTAGCAGACGAGGGCATAGTCACTGGTAGGCGGGATTCCCCAGTGGAAGTAGGTCCTACCCAAGGGGATGGGTTAGTTGTAGTAGCCGTGAAGGTCTTGTAGATGTCCTCTGTTGTATAGCTGTGTTAAGCTTTCCATTTCTGTAGTCTACACTCTCAGTAACAATAACAGAAGAGCAAAGCTTTATCTGTCGATAAATTTCCCTGACTTGATAAAGCTCTAGAGGAAAAGTGCCTTTGTAAACAGCGTCTTAGGACCAGCATCACTATGACTCACGAAATCGTAATGACACGACTGCAAAGAAACCATACCACGGGTGGGGTTAGAACCCGCGATCAGAGTCTCGTAGCTCCAGACCGTCGCCGCTAGCTGATCCAGTGGCTAATGCGACGGTCTGGAGTTTTGCGACTCTCTGATCACGGGTTCTAACCCCACCCGTGGTATGGTTTACCAGCATCACTCTTTGTTAAGACGACAGAGAGCACCCAGGATTCCACAGTTCGAGCTCCAGTACTCCTTTAGAGACACACTCAGGCTCTTTGGGTGGAAGAAGGGGCGCTCACAGCGGTGATAAATTCCACTCTGCCCTCCAGAGTGCAATTAAGAGAGTGCACCCGGCACAGATAGGAATCTAACGTGGACCACAATTAACTAATTTCACACACACAGGTGGAGCACTCCCAGACACACTCCCATTTTTCTCCATCAAGATAAGTGCTCTGATACCGTCCACACAGTCACCATTAACTAGCAGCTCACTGCTTCTCTCCTTCCCAGTGATCGTCTTCCTTGTTGGACCCTCCAGGCAGCCTTTTACACCGAAAAGTGTATGTCTCTACGTGTAACTACATCGAGAAGTGTGTGTCTCTACGTGTATATACACCGAGTTGTATGTCTCTGGAAGTCTACATTAATCCGTATTTTAGGGATTTAAGTGCAGAATTCTTGATTGGTGGTGTAAGGTGACATGCAGCCCTAATGACCCTCGAGTATGTGACAAGCTTTAACAATAGCAATAGCAATAACAGTACAAATAAAAAATCTCTACTGACAATAGTTGTCTATTATATTATCCCATAACCGTGAAATTAATGAGACAAAGTTACAAAAAATGTATTAGTATTATAATCGTAATTGCAAATGTGCATTTTGATATTTCAGACGAAGTACTGTAAGAATGGGAAAGTAGCAGATGTGTATTATACAAGCTGTATACATACGTACATACAAATATAAATTCATTCATTCATGGTCACCCTTCATCCCGTCATTAGAGAGGATGTAATATGATCGCCATAACAATATTAAGGCAATTGCAAGATTGCAAGGATGGGGAGTAGAAGGGCCATTAACTCTATCATTTGTTTCCTCCTGACGTCTCCATTAACTCAAAATAGCTCTCCACCCTCTTGAGTATTTCTTTTTATGGACCAAGTCACTTAAATTTAAGTGGTTGCTATACTTTGTATAGTACCGTGTGTACTTATGTATTTCTACTCTCCTATTTGTGGTTACAACGCTTCAGATTCACGACCTCTTAGCCTCGTGGGCCCCATCGTACCTGCTCTCAAAACTATGTACGGAGTCTGTCACCGCCACTTCCTCACCAAGATCATTCCACTTCCAGACCACTCTTGAGGCTGAAGAAATACTTCCTAACATTCCCGTAGGTCATCTACGACTTTGGTCTTCCCGTGTCCCCAATTCTTGCCTCTCCAACAACCTATCCCTATCTACTTTATCAATTCCACTGAGTATTTTGAATATCACATCTCCACTGGTTCTTCTATCCTTCAATGATCTTACCTTAGGAACAACCCTAGTTGCATAATTCTGTAGTTTTTCAGATTAATATGTATGTATGTGTATACTCACCTGTGGTTGCAGGGGTCGAGTCATAGCTTCTGGCTGTGTATGTGCGCGAACAGAGATTTAATTAAACCTCATTCAAACACATTCGCTTCTTTGTCTTATACGAAGCGACACGATAATGGCAGGAGTCAGTAAACAACGGCCTAATTCCTTACCAAAGGCATTACTTATCTTCTTAAATAACAGGCAAACTAACCGGTATACCTCAAAGGGTTACTGTCAGTAGTACGACACCCGGACGTGACGCAAAACTCAGCAATGATCTGACCTTAAAAATCTATTTTCGGACTATTGCCTTCTCAAAATTCTCCCCGATTCGTTCTAAGGAAGTTCAGTTAATCGCGATTCATCCTTTGCCAAAAAAAAAAAAATATGATGCGAGGGACTAATTTCCTTGTTCGGTGTTCAGCTGGTAATTAAAAAAAGGTGCAGATGATAGGTAATTACTGGTTGGGATAAATGTGGATGAGCTTTGAGGTGTCGGCTAAATGAGTCTGGTCACCTTGTGGAGTTGTTGTTATTGTTGTTGTGTTGTGACTCCAGGAGTGTGTTGTGACTCCAGGAGTGTGTTGTGACTCCAGGAGTGTGTTGTGACTCCAGGAGTGTGTTGTGAGATGTGAGGTAGCCTCTCCGGAGGCTGTACTGCTGATGTATCTCAGTACTGCTGTACCTCGGTACTGCTGTACCTCAGTACTGCTGTACCTCGGTACTGCTGTACCTCGGTACTGCTGTACCTCACAATAATACTGTAACTAGTCACTGTTACACTCACACTGTAATTTTCACTATGATCACACTGAAATATTCACCATAATTACACTAATCTTCACCATCACTACACTAATCTTCACTACACTGTAATCTTCACCATCACACTATACTCACACTGCACAATAATTTTCATCACTACACTGTAATCTTCACTATCACTACACTGTAATCATTACACTGTAATCTTCACTACACTGTAATCTTCACTCACTACGCTGCAATCTTCACCATCACTACACTGTAGTCTTCATCACACTACAATCTTCACCATCACTACACTGTAATCTTCACCATCACTACACTATAATTCTCATCACTACACTATAATCTTCACCATTACGTTGTAATCTTCACCATCACTACATTGTAATCTTCACCATCACTACATTGTAATCTTCACCATCACTACACTGTAATATTCACCACTACACTGTAATCTTCACTACACTATAATATTCATCACTACACTGTAGTCTTCACCATCACACTATAATCTTCACCATCACTACATTGTAATCTTCACCATCACTACATTGTAATCTTCACCATCACTACATTGTAATCTTCACCATCACTACACTGTAATCTTCACCATCACTACACTGTAATCTTCATCACTACACTGTAATCATCACCATCACCACATTGTAATCTTCACCATCACTATACTGTAATCATCACCATCACCACATTGTAATCTTCACCATCACTACACTGTAATCTTCACCATCACTACACTGTAATCTTCACCATCACTACACTGTAATCATCACAATCACCACATTGTAATCTTCACCATCACTACACTGTAATCTTCACCATCACCACATTGTAATCTTCACCATCACCACATTGTAATCTTCACCATCACTACACTGTAATCTTCACCATCACCACATTGTAATCTTCACCATCACTACACTGTAATCTTCACCATCACTACACTGTAATCTTCACCATCACTACACTGTAATCTTCACCATCACTACACTGTAATCATCATCACCACATTGTAATCTTCACCATCACTACACTGTAATCTTCACCATCACCACATTGTAATCTTCACCATCACTACTCTGTAATCTTCACCATCACTACACTGTAATCTTCACCATCACTACACTGTAATCATCACCATCACCACATTGTAATCTTCACCATCACTACACTGTAATCTTCACCATCACCACATTGTAATCTTCACCATCACTACTCTGTAATCTTCACCATCACCACATTGTATTCTTCACCATCACTACACTGTAATCTTCACCATCACTACACTGTAATCTTCACCATCACCACATTGTATTCTTCACCATCACTACACTAATCTTCACCATCACTACACTGTAATCTTCACCATCACCACATTGTATTCTTCACCATCACTACACTGTAATCTTCACCATCACTACACTGTAATCTTCACCATCACCACATTGTATTCTTCACCATCACTACACTGTAATCTTCACCATCACTACTCTGTAATCTTCACCATCACCACATTGTATTCTTCACCATCACTACACTAATCTTCACCATCACTACACTGTAATCTTCACCATCACCACATTGTATTCTTCACCATCACTACACTGTAATCTTCACCATCACTACACTGTAATCTTCACCATCACCACATTGTATTCTTCACCATCACTACACTGTAATCTTCACCATCACTACACTGTAATCTTCACCATCACTACACTAATCTTCACCATCACCACATTGTAATCTTCACCATCACTACACTGTAATCATCACCATCACCACATTGTAATCTTCACCATCACTACACTGTAATCTTCACCATCACTACACTAATCTTCACCATCACCACATTGTAATCTTCACCATCACTACACTGTAATCATCACCATCACCACATTGTAATCTTCACCATCACTACACTGTAATCTTCACCATCACTACACTGTAATCTTCACCATCACCACATTGTAATCTTCACCATCACTACACTGTAATCTTCACCATCACTACACTGTAATCTTCACCATCACTACACTGTAATCTTCACCATCACTACACTGTAATCTTCACCATCACTACACTGTAATCTTCACCATCACTACACTGTAATCTTCACCATCACTACACTGTAATCTTCACCATCACTACACTGTAATCTTCACCATCACTACACTGTAATCTTCACCATCACTACACTGTAATCTTCACCATCACTACACTGTAATCTTCACCATCACCACATTGTAATCTTCACCAACGCTACACTAATCTTCATCACTACACTAATCTTCATCACTACACTAATCTTCATCACTACAATAATCACTACAATAATCTTCACCATCACTACAATAATCACTACAATAATCTTCATCACTACAATAATCACTACAATAATCTTCACCATCACTACAATAATCACTACAATAATCTTCACCATCACTACAATAATCACTACAATAATATTCATTATCACATTGTATTGCGCACTAACTGCATTCCATGTATTTGTGCGTGTACTCGCCTACTTGCGTCTGCAGGGGTCGATTCACAGCTCCTGGCCCAGTGTGTGTGTTTTAATTAATATTGGTCTTCATCTTAATGTCAAATCTTAAAAAAAAAAATCATATAATTTTCCCCCCTTTTCCTTCATCGTTATTTTGATGCCTTACCTATATTTTATATACATTAGTGATATTTATATTATAATGTTTAAGTTTATTTCACATCCTAGGTAACTATATTTCAGATATATTAGTGATTATTATTAAAATCGTAAGCAAGCGGTAATCTAACTGTATTTTACAAACGTTAGTGATATTTATAGTGTAACTGTCGCGACTTTACTCTTGTTTATATTAGTTAACTTTTTCCCGTGTGCGTAATCTAAGGAAAAAAAAAACAGTGAGAATGAAACTGAGATCTGGTCTCTGGAAGACGCCGTGTTTCCGCCGCAGCGCACGACTACGTAGGAAGTACCAGTTTCTGGATTTGTATTTCAATCCTGCGCCAGTGGTCAGGCGCAAACCCTCGCTGAGCGGCACATCTTCCGTCACACTCGGAGATAAAAACATCATCCCGGTGACCATTAATGGCGTCGGGTGCAGGATGATGGTGGATACGGGTACGAACTGTACTTTTATACATTACAGGCTGGCCGAGAAGCTGAGAGTGCTCGAGCAGGTCAGTCACCACCTCACCATGAGTCTATAATTATGGCATAAGAAAACACCCGCTACAATTGGATGTATTGAAAATATTCCAGTGATGCTT
Source organism: Cherax quadricarinatus (assembly GCF_038502225.1). Classification (NCBI taxonomy): domain Eukaryota; kingdom Metazoa; phylum Arthropoda; class Malacostraca; order Decapoda; family Parastacidae; genus Cherax; species Cherax quadricarinatus. The sequence goes on along the minus strand of NC_091328.1, from coordinate 4,384,640 downwards.
GAAAACGGAATTGAAATCTATCTCAATTTACTAGTTCTTCCGCCTAAAATTGATGCCTACTTCAGAAGCAATAGCAATATTATCTATTTAGATATTACATCTATGACAAAACTCAAAGCCATGCTGAATTTTTCGAAGGATAGTTCTACTCTTCACTTCAGTAATGCAAACTGCAAAATGCAGTATTCTAATAAGCAGTGGCAATATTGCAACAGATTGCAGGCCCACCTCTCCCGTACCCTCAATGATCAGTCATAGGAGATGCTTATAGACACAGGCGCCGACAAATTCTTCGTTGCCAAAAGGGTTATAGATAACTCGTTAGGTTTCAAAATGGGCTATCCTCCATCAAAAGCCAGAATTCACTTTGGGAATAAAGACTGCATGGAAATAGATTACGTCCCGCAAAACGATATTAAGCCAAGTTTTATCTGTGGGACCAGTGTCCTGAGCTCGTTCAACTGTTTGATGGATCCCTCCTCTAGCAACCTGTACTTCGAAGTCAACAAGAAAACTTACTGTACGAAAATGTTTCAGCATGTTCCCTCAACTGGTTGAAGCCTCAGTGCGGCGAAGTTGTCCACAGTTGTGTCATCGTGATATCTCGTGTTGGATAACCATCAGGTAAACACTGCGAAGGATATATTCTTGATTAGCATTTTCTGCAACACGGCAGCTGCCGTGTTGTGTATATAAACTTATTTATAATTTTTTATGGGCAATGTACATTTTTCATTTAGTAATATATATGATAATAGACTACATTCATTGCCTGACTCATCCATACCACTACTGCTACTACTACTAATAGTAATAATATAATAAATGAACTTTAGAAAGAGGTGGGTCTAAGTATTAAGTTGAAGAATTATATGGATTAAAATTAAAATGATTGTGTCTGGAGGTGAGAGGAAAGTAGAGGTGAGAGATTTTGGCATATATTAAGCTAATTTTTTAAAGTTTTAAGCCATGTGAGAAGAATAAATATTGTGATAGACATTGCTGTTAGAGTGGGGGAGAGACTGTGGAAGATGACGTAGTGGAGAGGATTGGAGTTCCAAAACTTGGCAGTGAAGAACAACAAAAGGGAGAGGTGTGCTGGAAAGATGTAGAGAACATTCTGAAGAATTGTTAAATACTGACGAGGGTGAGGGAGGTGGTGGTGATATGCCTTGGACACGAAAGAATAAGATGTGGCATGAGTAGGGAAGATTCAGATGTAAACTTTGAGTGTATAAGGCAGCTTAGCCAGACGGAATTAATGTTGAGAAGCTGAAGTGAAGTTCCTTTGGTAGGCAGACAATGACACGAGGCAGCAAAGGAGGGGTAATAGACACTGGTAGCTGGAAATCTCTATTTCAATGTTTCACTCAAAGTTGGGATTTATTAATTGTACAGGAATAAGGAAATACACCGCCGTGTTAAGCATATGAACGCCCTGAGTTCAAGCTTGAATAAAGAGAGGTCAAGCCTGAGGTCAGGTGAGATTAGTTACTGGTGACAACTCAACAGGAAGGTAATGATGAGGTGAAGGATGGCAATGATGAAGTGGGATATAGGCGAGTACAAATAGGAAGCTCGTCTATCTGGTGCTCAGCAGACGGAGAATCAAGTCTCCACCATGTCTTGCGCTGAATAAGTAGCGAAGTTGTGCTTCAACTGATCTGGTAGCGCCCCTTTCTTCACCCTACCCCACTACAAGACCAGTACCATGATAGCACTTATATACAAATAACCTGCATATAAGGAAATGCAGTTTATGACGATGTTCCGGTCTGACTTGGACCGTTAACTAGCGACACATGGGAGGAGGGCAGAGCTAAGAGTAGTAGAACGAGAAGAGGTTGTAGCAGTAGTGTAATTGTAGAAGTAGTGGTAGAGGTAGCAGTAGCATTGTTCCAATCACGCTATTGTTCCTCTTTATTCTTCAGCACTTCTCTACTCCGATAAAACCCCTTTCTTCCCCTGCCACAACACGGCCAGCTCCCCAGTAGCGCCCTTCCTCCGCTACCCTGGTAGCACTGGCGTTGACCCGGTGATTGCGTAGCGTCCCAAACTATTAGAGCGATAATCTTCTAATCAACTGGCGTCTATCGCAACTACCCATTAAGTACAAATACCACCCCGCCCTTCACCCCTGGCGAGCCAGGCAGTCCGCTCCGAAAACCTCCAATATCTCGAACGTTTTAAGACCTAAAATCCCGACGGCGACTCTGAGCCTGCGTCGGCCATAACGAAAAATAATTTACCTTCGTGGGTAATAATGATATTTCACTATATGGTAAGTCTAGATTACGCAATTATCAACAATTTGATCGCGGGTTGGGTAAATGCGGTGGTGTTTGGAATGGTTTCCCCTCCGTCGTAGAGAGGAGAGAGAAAAAGAGCACTGGCTGCAGTGGGTCGACCAGCGCCTCCGGGTCAAAAGCTTCTTAATTAGAGGTCTTTAGAGAGGCTTAACTACCGTGATTATTCAATTAGATGAAACATATAGGGCGGACACACTTGAACGAGAATACACAGCCTCATATAAAAAAGGTAATCAAGTAACTAGGAACAGGTGTTTCGGGTCTAAGATTGCATAAACAGGTAGAAGAAATTACGGAATTTCAGCAGGGATGCGGAGCGTCTGCTGAAGACGCTGATGCTGAAGAGAAGATGACTTATCATAGATTTTATCAAGGAAAATGTCTAGTATTTTCTTTAGGCATCAAAGTTTATTGACTAAACACACTGAGCTTAAGTTGGGCTCATGAATACTGAACCATGGTATTTGCATATTTTTATACCCGAGAGTGTTGGTAGGAAGCCAATGATTACAGCTACTGAAGATTTTCCTTCCGAATGATTTTACTGAAGGGTTCTTGATCGAAGGAACTGGAGTTATCCTCTTCCCTGAATGACAACTGGTTATCTCCTATTTTCCCAAGGCGCTATGTGAGTCTTACTGGTTTACTAATACATCAGAGAAATAATCCGAATAAGGAGTTAGGGGGTAACCCGGCGCAGCCCAAGTAGCCAGTGTGACTTATATTCCGTCGGTGAGACCCACAATAAGTGACTAACACCCATTAACCTACTTAGAAGGCCTGTTCGTCTCTACTTGCATGGGGACTGATTATAAGTCCTGACGGTAGTAATTAGAACTATCTAGCACCGAGCTACTGAACCACAAGTGATTGGAATTAAAGGCATAGGAAATATTTCTTAATAGTCTGTGTCTAAGGATTAGTTTATCCGAAATGCATTGCATACTAGTGGCTTCTTTTGTGTCTAACAATATTTTATTACATGTAAAACTGCATTTTTTTTCACCACAAAGAAATACAAAACTTTGTTAAGTGATTCTAGTTTCACCACTAATTAGCTAGTTTGTTGGGTTTAAAGGCAACACACATGACCCGTACAACAACGTTCAAGAATATTTTAATCCATATAATATAGAGTGAACTCGTTGCATGTATGCAGATATATACACCTCCTGCTGTATATATCACTGTAAATATTCTTAGATATACACCTCTTGGTGTATATATGCAAGGATATATACCCATCCGTGTAAACAGCCTGAAACATTACACTTTGCAGTATATATACATAGACAATTAATATATATATATATATATATATATATATATATATATATATATATATAATATATATATATATATATATACGTTTATATATATATATATATATATATATATATATATATATATATATATATATATATAATATATATATATATATGTGTGTGTGTGTGTGTGTGTGTGTGTGTGTGTGTGTGTGTGTGTGTGTGTGTGTGTGTGTGTGTGTGTGTGTGTGTATTATATCTGTTGAAGTTAATATTTTGTTAGCGTGATATTTAATTATGCTCCCGTATCCCCTGCATGCTCATCCTGTGGGCATTAGTCACCCCAGACCCATTCTGTGGGCATTAGTCACCCCAGACCCATTCTGTGGGTGGTAGTCAATGGAACATAATGGATACAATGCCTGGGCCCCAGAGTTTGTGTTCGCTGAGCAAGTTACAGTGGTAACAAATTATTTAATGAATACAGTACAATGGCGAGTTTACACAGTCGTGAATTCAGCCCCAAACTATGACGGTGTAACTATGCGTAGTGATGCCTTAGTTACAACAGGCGAAGTTACTATTTTTTTCAGGACTGCTGGTAATATGACACACTGGATATTATACTTTAAAATTCCTTGAGCATTTGTGAGTAAAAATTTGAGTATGTGTGAGAAAGTTGTCTCAGCATTGATTTTTTTCTAATTTCCAGCACTTAATGAGGCAGCTGTGACACTAGTCTCTCTGATAAAGTTAAATGTGCATCAGCTGAGGATGCCGACTTTCTCAAGCACTCATACACATCTCTCTCGGTGTATATGGACTTCAGTGTATATATATATATATATATATATATATATATATATATATATATAGATATGTCGTGCCGAATAGGCAGAACTTGCGATCTTGGCTTAAATAGCAACGCTCATCTTGCCATATAAGACAAGTGAAAATTTGTGTATGCAATAATTTCGCCAAAATCATTCTGAACCTAACGAAAAAAATATATTTCACTGTGTTTGTTTAGTATTAAATTGTAAACAAATCTAAAATATATTTAGTTGGATTAGGCTGAAATAAATTGCGCTTGTTATAATAAGGTTAGGTAAGTTTTCTAAGTTCCTTTTGGTGCAAAATTATAAATTTTTACATCAACATTAATGAAAAAATTATATCTTTAAACGTATAAGAGAAAATTTTAGAAAGGACTTAATTTTAAATGAGTTCTTGCTAATTGACCAGTTTTACATATTCGGCACGACATATTTATATATATATATATATATATATATATATATATATTAGCTGCTTCTTAGATTATTAGTAGTATTGTCTCAGTAATAATCATAATAATATCAATATTATTGCCCTGAGTTAACGTCCGAATTACCAGTATAATTTTGTTCCCTGATTATGAGTTAATATAATCTTACTCCATAATGCTGACTAGAAGTAATTATACTCCACGATGCTGACTAAAAGTAATTATACTCCACGATGCTGACTAAAAGTAATTATACTCCACGATGCTGACTAAAAGTAATTATACTCCACGATGCTGACTAAAAGTAATTATACTCCACGATGCTGACTAAAAGTAATTATACTCCACGATGCTGACTAAAAGTAATTATACTCCACGATGCTGACTAAAAGTAATTATACTCCACGATGCTGACTAAAAGTAATTATACTCCACGATGCTGACTAAAAGTAATTATACTCCACGATGCTGACTAAAAGTAATTATGCTCCACGCTGCTGACTAAAAGTAATTATACTCCACGATGCTGACTAAAAGTAATTATACTCCACGATGCTGACTAAAAGTAATTATACTCCACGATGCTGACTAAAAGTAATTATACTCCACGATGCTGACTAAAAGTAATTATACTCCACGATGCTGACTAAAAGTAATTATACTCCACGATGCTGACTAAAAGTAATTATACTCCACGATGCTGACTAAAAGTAATTATACTCCACGATGCTGACTAAAAGTAATTATACTCCACGATGCTGACTAAAAGTAATTATACTCCACGATGCTGACTAAAAGTAATTATACTCCACGATGCTGACTAAAAGTAATTATACTCCACGATGCTGACTAAAAGTAATTATACTCCACGATGCTGACTAAAAGTAATTATACTCCACGATGCTGACTAAAAGTAATTATACTCCACGATGCTGACTAAAAGTAATTATACTCCACGATGCTGACTAAAAGTAATTATACTCCACGATGCTGACTAAAAGTAATTATACTCCACGATGCTGACTAAAAGTAATTATACTCCACGATGCTGACTAAAAGTAATTATACTCCACGATGCTGACTAAAAGTAATTATGCTCCACGCTGCTGACTAAAAGTAATTATACTCCACGATGCTGGCTAAAAGTAATTATACTCCACGATGCTGACTAAAAGTAATTATACTCCACGATGCTGACTAAAAGTAATTATACTCCACGATGCTGACTAAAAGTAATTATACTCCACGATGCTGACCTAAAAATGCAATATACATCTACGCTACTGATTCACCAAATAAATCCCTCCCATCCATTATTTCTTAATTCTAAAACAAATTACCCAACTATCTCTCTCTCTCTCTCTTTCTCTCTCTCTCTCTCTCAAATAATAATCTTATTCAGAAATAATTGTTGTTTAACTCTCCTCCCTGATAATTTTCCAAATGGACATTTTTTTTATCATGCGCATATCTCCGCATTTATTCTTGACTAAAGAAACCTGATGATTATATTTCTTCATAATTCCGGCCTTCTGCAAGCTACCGAATATTTTCCGCCGCTGATAATTGATAATCTGTAGAAACTGGGAATTATCCCTTACCTGCCTTCACTACTCGGAGGAGACAGTAAGTGCTGTCTAGCTGGACTGTTTTTTCCAGCCTTTATGAACTGCAATTGACTGGTAAATTATCGACTAAGGAATGCTAGTATAGTGTTCGTGTGTGTGTGTGTGTGTGTGTGTGTGTGTGTGTGTGTGTGTGTGTGTGTGTGTGTGTGTGTGTGTGTTTACCTCTGTACTTAACTATTTGTGGTTGCCGGGGTCTAGTCACAGCTCCTGGTCCTCGCCTCATCGCTGCTCCACTCCAAGGTTTACTTCCTCCTTGCTCCATGAACTTTGTGTGTGTGTGTACTCACCTAATTGTACTCTATTAATTGTGGTTGCAGGGGTCGAGACTCAGCTTCTGGCCCAGCCTCTTCACTGAGTGATACTAGGTCCCCTCTCTTCCTGCTCCATGAGCTTCATCATACCTCATCTTAAAGCTATGTATGGTTCCTGCCTCCACTACGTCACTTGCTAGGCTATTCCACTTTGTGTGTGTGTGTGTGTGTGTGTGTGTGTGTGTGTGTGTGTGTGTGTGTGTGTGTGTGTGTGTGTGTGTGTGTGTGTGATTTCTGCAATAACTAAGAACAATCTACATAACTTCTCTAGCAAATTGCTGATTTTTTCAATAAAAACTCTACTGAACATCGAATTACTCTCAATAAACAAATCAGTTTGACTTTAACGAAAGTTTTATTATCATGCAAAAAAATTCTATGTACACAAATCATCGTGTTTAGATATTATGGTGTAATAGCCAGATAATTTATGGGGCATTACCATTTTGAAAACAGTAAGAGCATTTTAACACGCTGTCTAATGTCAAGTTTAACAATCCACTGCATAAAATTACCTTAGAGAGAGAGATGTATCATAATATTAATGGTACACGAGACAAAACTTGATGGAGAAGATCCATGCATCGCCTGGGCATATTTATGGCTGAAAAATTCTTCTCTCTCTCTCTCTCTCCAATATCATATTCTATTGTATTCAACTGAGGACACCTGCTCACACAGACGATACTTTTCACCATAAGAGATACCAAAGTTTTGCAAAAAGTCAACAAAAGCCGTTCGGTGTAGGTGAATAGGTTGACACTCTCCCGTAAATAACAAAAGTCACGATACCGTGACTGGAACAATACACAGATAACCCACACAGAAGAGAGGAGCTTACGACAACGTTTCGGTCCGACTTGGATCATTTACAAAGTCACTGTGACTTTGTAAATGATCTAAGTCGGATCGAAACGTTGTCGTAAGCTCCTCTTTTCTGTGCGGGTTATCTGTGTACATACTCTCGTATTATTATTATTATTATAATCAAGGGGGAAGCGCTAAACCCGGAGGATTATACAGCGCCTGGGGGGGGGGATGTGGAAGGCATTCAGGCTTAATTCGGGGAACTGGAGCTCAGATCCAATTCCCTAAATCAAGAGCCCCTCACCAACATCAAGGAACATACATACTCTCGTAGTTCTGTACGTCTGGCTTATTCATCCAAAAAATTATCTCAAGTTTGCTGAAGTTTCTGCCGAAGAATAGCACTAAGGTGAAATCTTTTACAGAGAGATCATTCGTAAGGAGGCTGTTGAAAAGTCTTGGATCTCTTGCACTTGATGTGTTATCTCTTAGTGTACTCATGGCACCCCTGCTTTTCACTAGGGGTATTTTGCACCTCCTGCCGAGCCTCTAACTTTCGTAATGTAGTAGGTTCGCCGGTCTTGTCTCGGCCCGAGTCTTTTCCAGGTGTTACCCGGCTTACTTTCGTAGGGAGTTATTTCTGTGTGCAGATTTGGGACCAATCAGTATGATTTCCAGTGTTCAAGAATAAAAAGGCAAAATACTGTGACCGAAACAATTCACAAATAACACATAGGAGAAAGTAACTCATGACGTTTCGATCCAATTTGGACTATTAGCCACACACTAATAAATCCAGTTTAGCTACTATTACCCGCCTCGAGAGCTGTTAAATGTGTAAACAGTCTTAGTGACAAAAGTGAAGGTCGAGGCGAGGAGTATGTAGAGAGGGAGGGAATATTTTCCGGTTAAACTGAGCCTCGGAGAGTGATGAGGAAGCATACCATAGTTTAACATATCTATAGGGATATACAAGCGAATTATCGTGACTAGTTAATAATCCAAGTCGGACCGAAACGTCATTAATTTCGCTCTCTCAAATGCGGGTGAGTTGTGTATTTTCTCTCAGTCACGGTTTTGTGACTATTCTTTCTGAGTTATGGTTTGCTGGAGGGAACTGCCGGCTTACAAAATAAAAAAATGATGAAAAAGTAGGAATTGTTATAATTTGTTTGCCGATGACGCGGTGCTTTTGAGATAAACAAAAGCGATGTTGCGTAAGCTAGTGTATTCGAATGATTTGTAATACAAGTTGAAAGTGAAAACGGAAAAGAGGAACGTGATGAATGTAGACGTCAATGCAGTGAGTGTAAATAAAAAAAAATGTATGTAAAACAGTTTTTTGAATCCTTTGACAGAATTTGAATTTTGAATGCATTTATGGCCGCACCTACCCACAAATTGTCTACAGAGAGAGCAGCTCACGAGCAGCAGACAGAGGATCGAGCCTCCGCATGAAAAATAAAGGGAGTCTACTGTACATATCTTGTACACTATGTTTTGCCTTTTATCTTCAAGTCATCCATATTTTACATTAATTTTTTTTCGTCTTTCGTCTATACACAATACAGTATTTAAACTCCTTGTATCACACAAGCCTTTGTATGTCTATGTAACAAAGGATTCAATTCTCTTGGCAGTCTCTACAATCTATAAAATTCACAAACTTTGCAAGAAACTCAAGTCTTTGTCGTGTTTATAATTCTCTGTTGTGTATCATAACAAAGGATCCACTGTCTTCTCGTACCACTTATACTTTTACCAAGTGTGTTTACAGCTTATAAAGGTAGAATCCAATTCCCCCGTATCGTCTTCCTTCGTCTATAAATTTACACGATCTCCGCTTCTTTTATGGATCCCCCTTTGAGATACAGCGTCTTACAGAAGACTGAGTGACAGTAAAGTCAGTAGGTTCATGTTGTACCTAAATACCCCATCAGGTGAAGGAGTAAATAGGTGAACAGGCAGCAGGGTTTAAAAACCACTTCACCTAGCACCTGTATCTCCCTTCATTAATGCTCTGACTCACCTGCCTCTCTTCCTGCCTTACTTGCGTCCCTCACCACCCACTAACCTGCGTCCCTCACCACCCACTAACCTGCGTCCCTCACCACCCACTAACCTGCGTCCCTCACCACCCACTAACCTGCGTCCCTCACCACCCACTAACCTGCGTCCCTCACCACCCACTAACCTGCGTCCCTCACCACCCACTAACCTGCCTCCCTCACCACCCGCTAACCTGCCTCCCTCACCACCCGCTAACCTGCCTCCCTCACCACCCGCTAACCTGCCTCCCTCACCACCCACTAACCTGCCTCCCTCACCACCCACTAACCTGCCTCCCTCACCACCCACTAACCTGCCTCCCTCACCACCCACTAACCTGCCTCCCTCACCACCCACTAACCTGCCTCCCTCACCACCCACTAACCTGCCTCCCTCACCACCCACTAACCTGCCTCCTTCACCACCCACTAACCTGCCTCCCACACCTACCCCCTGCTTTCCCTCTTCCCCCCTGCCACTACCTCAGTAAACCCTATCTAATTGAAGCGTTGGGAGGCAGAAGGACGTACCCAGCAGAGTGGCAGGGGCACGTACATGTGCCCTTCTGGGCTGGAGGTGGTCAATAACAAGGGCTATCAAGGAATACGTAATAAGAAAAGGCATCAAAGACGCCGTCATTAAGCAACAATGACCATCTGGGGAAAAAATGCTTAAGAGTGTATAATGGAGCAGTGTGTGATATAAACTGCCGCCCAGCAGTGTGTGATATAAACTGCCGCCCAGCAGTGGGTGATATAAACTGCCGCCCAGCAGTGTGTGATATAAACTGCCGCCCAGCAGTGTGTGATATAAACTGCCGCCCAGCAGTGTGTGATATAAACTGCCGCCCAGCAGTGTGTGATGCAAACTGCCGCCCAGCAGTGTGTGATATAAACTGCCGCCCAGCAGTGTGTGATATAAACTGCCGCCCAGCAGTGTGTGATATAAACTGCCGCCCAGCAGTGTGTGATATAAACTGCCGCACAGCAGTGTGTGATATAAACTGCCGCCCAGCAGTGGGTGATATAAACTGCCGCCCAGCAGTGTGTGATACAAACTTCCGCCCAGCAGTGTGTGATATAAACTGCCGCCCAGCAGTGGGTGATATAAACTGCCGCCCAGCAGTGGGTGATATAAACTGCCGCCCAGCAGTGGGTGATATAAACTGCCGCCCAGCAGTGTGTGATATAAACTGCCGCCCAGCAGTGGGTGATATAAACTGCCGCCCAGCAGTGGGTGATATAAACTGCCGCCCAGCAGTGTGTGATATAAACTGCCGCCCAGCAGTGTGTGATATAAACTGCCGCCCAGCAGTGGGTGATATAAACTGCCGCCCAGCAGTGTGTGATATAAACTGCCGCCCAGCAGTGTGTGATATAAACTGCCGCCCAGCAGTGGGTGATATAAACTGCCGCCCAGCAGTGGGTGATATAAACTGCCGCCCAGCAGTGTGTGATATAAACTGCCGCCCAGCAGTGTGTGATATAAACTGCCGCCCAGCAGTGGGTGATATAAACTGCCGCCCAGCAGTGTGTGATATAAACTGCCGCCCAGCAGTGTGTGATACAAACTGCCGCCCAGCAGTGTGTGATACAAACTGCCGCCCAGCAGTGTGTGATACAAACTGCCGCCCAGCAGTGTGTGATATAAACTGCCGCCCAGCAGTGTGTGATACAAACTGCCGCCCAGCAGTGTGTGATATAAACTGCCGCCCAGCAGTGGGTGATATAAACTGCCGCCCAGCAGTGTGTGATATAAACTGCCGCCCAGCAGTGTGTGATATAAACTGCCGCCCAGCAGTGTGTGATATAAACTGCCGCCCAGCAGTGGGTGATATAAACTGCCGCCCAGCAGTGTGTGATATAAACTGCCGCCCAGCAGTGTGTGATATAAACTGCCGCCCAGCAGTGGGTGATATAAACTGCCGCCCAGCAGTGTGTGATATAAACTGCCGCCCAGCAGTGGGTGATATAAACTGCCGCCCAGCAGTGTGTGATATAAACTGCCGCCCAGCAGTGTGTGATATAAACTGCCGCCCAGCAGTGTGTGATATAAACTGCCGCCCAGCAGTGTGTGATATAAACTGCCGCCCAGCAGTGGGTGATATAAACTGCCGCCCAGCAGTGTGTGATATAAACTGCCGCCCAGCAGTGTGTGATATAAACTGCCGCCCAGCAGTGTGTGATATGCCGCCCAGCAACTGCCGCCCAGCAGTGTGTGATATAAACTGCCGCCCAACAGTGTGTGATATAAACTGCCGCCCAGCAGTGTGTGATATAAACTGCCGCCCAGCAGTGTGTGATATAAACTGCCGCCCAGCAGTGGGTGATATAAACTGCCGCCCAGCAGTGTGTGATATAAACTGCCGCCCAGCAGTGTGTGATATAAACTGCCGCCCAGCAGTGTGTGATATAAACTGCCGCCCAGCAGTGTGTGATATAAACTGCCGCCCAGCAGTGTGTGATATAAACTGCCGCCCAGCAGTGTGTGATATAAACTGCCGCCCAGCAGTGTGTGATATAAACTGCCGCCCAGCAGTGTGTGATATAAACTGCCGCCCAGCAGTGGGTGATATAAACTGCCGCCCAGCAGTGTGTGATATAAACTGCCGCCCAGCAGTGTGTGATATAAACTGCCGCCCAGCAGTGTGTGATATAAACTGCCGCCCAGCAGTGTGTGATATAAACTGCCACCCAGCAGTGTGTGATATAAACTGCCGCCCAGCAGTGTGTGATATAAACTGCCGCCCAGCAGTGTGTGATATAAACTGCCGCCCAGCAGTGTGTGATATAAACTGCCGCCCAGCAGTGTGTGATATAAACTGCCGCCCAGCAGTGTGTGATATAAACTGCCGCCCAGCAGTGTGTGATATAAACTGCCGCCCAGCAGTGTGTGATATAAACTGCCGCCCAGCAGTGTGTGATATAAACTGCCGCCCAGCAGTGTGTGATATAAACTGCCGCCCAGCAGTGTGTGATATAAACTGCCGCCCAGCAGTGTGTGATATAAACTGCCGCCCAGCAGTGTGTGATATAAACTGCCGCCCAGCAGTGGGTGATATAAACTGCCGCCCAGCAGTGTGTGATATAAACTGCCGCCCAGCAGTGTGTGATATAAACTGCCGCCCAGCAGTGTGTGATATAAACTGCCGCCCAGCAGTGTGTGATATAAACTGCCGCCCAGCAGTGTGATATAAACTGCCGCCCAGCAGTGTGTGATATAAACTGCCGCCCAGCAGTGTGTGATATAAACTGCCGCCCAGCAGTGTGTGATATAAACTGCCGCCCAGCAGTGTGTGATATAAACTGCCGCCCAGCAGTGTGTGATATAAACTGCCGCCCAGCAGTGTGTGATATAAACTGCCGCCCAGCAGTGTGTGATATAAACTGCCGCCCAGCAGTGTGTGATATAAACTGCCGCCCAGCAGTGTGTGATATAAACTGCCGCCCAGCAGTGTGTGATATAAACTGCCGCCCAGCAGTGTGTGATATGAACTGCCGCCCAGCAGTGGGTGATATAAACTGCCGCCCAGCAGTGGGTGATATAAACTGCCGCCCAGCAGTGGGTGATATAAACTGCCGCCCAGCAGTGGGTGATATAAACTGCCGCCCAGCAGTGTGTGATATAAACTGCCGCCCAGCAGTGTGTGATATAAACTGCCGCCCAGCAGTGTGTGATATAAACTGCCGCCCAGCAGTGTGTAGAGAAAAGTTCCACTTGACTTTTTATTTTTCCAGTTTTTAACGAAGGAGGGGGAAGGCACTATTAATTTTTGTCTAATTTTTATGTGTGCACGTATGTCTCTCTCTTTACGCAAACACAAACAAATATATATATATATATATATATATATATATATATATATATATATATATATATATATATATATATATATATAGACATATTTATTAGTGTTTGCTTACGTGTCTTTCTAAACCAACTTGTCGGTATTTATTACCAAGGTTTATACCATATATATATATAAATTCAATTGCTTTAAACGATTCTTTTTTACAAATTCTTAAGAAAAACAATCTTGTTTAGGGAATGTTTGATTTTGGAGTGTAACGAAGGTGAAGCAGTAGGTAGGAAGAGGAGGAAGAGAAGGATGAGGAGGAAGAGAAGGAGGAAGGATAGGGTGAGGAAGAAGAGGGAGGGAAGAGAAGCATTTTGATAAAGTGAGAGAGGAGAACTGAGAAACAGAGGTACATAAATCGTTTACTAGCAATACGTAACAGACCTGATTATAGACCACAACTCTGGAATACTAGTCAAGATTTTCAGCTGTAGGCCTATCAATAATTTTTTTACACGTTTCTTCGAGAAAAAAAAAATGTTGGGATTACCCACTTAGAGTAGAAGTCACGATGTTGCACATTTCTGCAACGTTTTTATTTAATGTTGCTGTTTTACCAAACTGGTTACATTAAATCATTGACCAACGAGAATTCTTTGTTTTTTAATCTTCTAAAATAGGCACATTATTTTTTCATGACCATCCCAGTGTTTTCATTAAAAAAAAGTTAATTTTTTAAAAATAATTTAAACAAAATAAAGGCTTGAATAAGTTGGCTACAACACCATGAACCATTAGGACGTATTGGTAAATAGTTGTCAGCTAGGAGTGATGTAGAAAGTGGTGCAAGAAAAAAGGGAGGGAGGGAGAGAGAGGGAGAGAGATCAAAACACTACATTTGGGAATTCTAACAATTCCTCTGACCACCACAGAGGGAACAGACCCTCTTCCCAACAACGAAGCAAGCCTTGGATCTGTTAATTCTCCTACACCTGACATCATTGCTTTAGCGCCTGCCTGTCAGCACACCTGCCGACACTATTCCAGCATTTGGCAGAAATGCTTCGTCGGCAAGTATCGAGTCAGGATTTTCTCCACCAGAGATTGGTGCAGTTAATAATCAGGGAACTGTCACTGCACCTGAACACCTGCTGCGCCAAAGTACGAACAGCAGGGACACATCTGTCAAAACTGTACAGGGGCGTGGTAGGGGACGTGGAGGAGGAAGATATCTACAGCCGTCTCACCTTCCACCAACACAGTCCCAGTAAAACGTTCATCAGATACATAATCATCAGTTTCACAAGCAGCAGAACCTGCGGACAAATCAGCAGCGAAACACAGGAGGTGCAACAAATAGGAGTTCACCCTCCCAGACACCAAGGCAGTGCTCTCGCTGTCACCGGAGGGGGCACACCACTAACAACTGCCTGCGAGATACCAGGTGCAATTACTGCCACAAGAAAGGACATCAGGAGGACCAGTGTCGGAAGAAAAAGGAACTTGACAGACAGGACCACCTGTTTAGGGACCTGTTCTCGGAACAAACCAGCGGGATCTCTGAAGTGGTGAACACTCTCACACGTCACCCACTCAGCTACTCCTATCTCAGCCCAGCAGGTGGTATTGTGTCTTACACAAGACCACAGACCTACATCGCAGCAGTTGCCTCGGTGCCCTACCCCTCTCTAGGGCAGGCGTTGTACACCCCTTACACACCCACCACCTGAAGTTGAACACATCATGAGGAGCCAGTCTATCAGCGTCCTGTCGGCCAACAGAGGTTTCATTATCAATGCTGGAGAGCTCACACAGTTTTGTGAACACTCGACGTCCCGACATGATAGCTGTTGAAACATTTTTGGACGACAGGACTTCAGAAAATTTTGCAAGAATTGCTGGCTACACCTCATGGAGGAGAAGAGACAGGCAAGGGCAAGGAGGTGGTGTTGCTGTGTGCTTCTCTAAAAGTGTTCATGCCCAGCACATTGATGTTGCCACCCCTACTCATCTTGAAATGTTCAAGCTATGCATAAACATTAGTACTTCTGTACTAGTATGTGCAATGTACCGACCTCAGTTGCAACATGCAGACCCCATCAACTTTTTAATGGAAAATGTGGACTCCCTTCTGCTCCAACACAACTGTCAATATATCATAATTGTTGGTGACCTCAACCAACATCATATACAGAGGGACTTTGATGACCTTGCAGTGTTCGACATGAGAAACTTTGTTCATTTCCCTACTCACATCTCTGGCTCCTCCCTAGACTCAGTAGTGAGTGATCTGGCAGAAAGTATAGTCACTTGTCAACCCCTCGGCTATGTTGGATCGCCTGACCACAAGGCTGTTTTACGACACTTAAGATCCCAGCAGAACGAGGTGAGTTCACACGCACAACCTGGCTATGGGAAAGAGGTAATTGGCCAGCCCTTTGCTCTGAGCTCGCCACCACCGATTGGAATGCTCTTCTCCAAGGGGATGTTGACCAACTAGTGAAAGCCTTCACTGGATACATCCTTAATCTACAACATGAACACATCCCTCACCGGCAGTATGTGACGAAGTCTACAGATCAGCCTTGGTTTAGCTTTCGTTGTAGAGAGGCTGCTACTGCTAAATACAAGGCATGGCGAAGGTATAAGAGATATCCTACCACCTATAACAGGAACTTGTACAGGCAAGCCTGTAGGCATATGGGGGGTAGTTCAAAAGTGCGCCATCGCTAAATGGGAGGTGAACACAAAAAAACATCACTCATCTGAGATCATTTATCCCCAGGATGACTCGAGTCAACGAGAGAAAGTCAGCTGATCAAATGAAAATGCTGGCCCACAGATGGCTCCAACTTCATCCTGTTCCCTACTTGCAAGTTTCATAACAATAAAAATGCTTTCAAATGAGCTGATGTAGGCAACAGCTCATAGCTTGTCAATAAAGTTAGGAATCCTTAACCTAACCTTGTTATACCCTGTGTAAAGAGAGAGAGAGAGAGAGAGAGAGAGAAAGGGAGGGTAAGAGGAACGGGGAGGTAGAGAGAGGGAAAGGGAGGGATGTAGTTAGGTAGGTATCGCTCTGTGTAGAGCTTTATCAAGTCACTATCACCCTGCGTAGACCTGAAACGTAGGTGGCGCTGAAGTGCCCTCTCCTCGGGATTAACAAGAGGGTGAACTAAAGAAACGCATCTCTCATGAAATTAAGCGAGAACACACAAATACTCTAAAAACTATGTGTTCTCCTTTACGGATAAATCAGTATGAAGTTAAAATGTAAATAATGAGGACAAGGAAGGCTACAACTATCTCGAGGACAAGGGAAGGCTACAACTGTATCTCGAGGACAAGGGAAGGCTACAACTGTATCTCAAGGACAAGGGAAGGCTACAACTGTATCTCGAGGACAAGGGAAGGCTACAAATGTATCTCGAGGACAAGGGAAGGCTACAAATGTATCTCGAGGACAAAGGAAGGCTACAACTGTATCTCGAGGACAACGGAAGGCTACAACTGTATCTCAAGGACAAAGGAAGGCTATAACTATCTCGAGGACAAGGGAAGGCTATAACTATCTCGACAAATGGAGGACTGGCCAGACTAAGGAATACTAGTCTGGCCTTTCCTCGGCAAATGAAAAGTTATAAAATTTGTGGAAGGGGAAAGAAAGACATGGAACTGAGTACAGGCTCTGGGAAGTTAGGTTAGAAACTTCTTTAAAGAACTTGAGGGCGAAGACATCGCCCGAGGTGATGTGTTCGCCACTATGATTCACCAAACATGCAGTAAATGCATGTTTGGTGAATCAAAGATTTGTTTTCAGGAATATCAACGAAGAATTACTCACTCTCCTTGAAGTGACGTCAGAGCCAGCTGGAGTATACAGCAATAAAGCGTACACACACGCGTACACATGCACGTACACACACACACTTTCAAAACAAAATGAAGTAAAATCGGTAAGAAAAGCAGTAAATCAGAGCATATTGTGGCTCCTCTCAGCCAACACAATTGGCACTCGCCATAAAATTCGGTAGCCATTTGCAGTCCGGCTGGACGCAAGTACCGCGAGGGAGGATGAGCAATGGCTGGCTATTAGCATCTCTTGCCTTGCGTCTCGGGGCTACAGTGCCGCCATTGTCTCGCCATTGTTGCGAACTGAGCATAAAATATTCCATATAAGCGGAGCTCTGGGTGCAGAAAGTGGCAGCTGCTGGAACCGCAAAACCCAAGTCTTCACGTCGTGAATGGGACTTCTCGACTGTGTGGTGCAGGCGCGTCATGCCCTCACTGAAGTCAAAACTCTGTTGTATATCCTTTAATAAGCTATTGTTTGCTGATCTGGGAGGTGAATGGGGGAAGTTGAAGAACAAGGAGGAAAAAAAGCACTTCCTATACACACCTCGGGTCATGAGGATGACATCCAGCCATGCAGGGTAAGGTCTACATTACTCCACATTCAAGGCCAAAAGCGACCTTTAAGGCCTCCTCAATCCGGAGACATGAGAACCAGTGCTCTAATATTGTTGTCCCATTACACTCATACTTCGCTGGACACTGATGATATTGATGATATTCTTATCGCTCGACTGATGTATGTCACCTCTGGCGGACTCATTTCAAAACCTTATTTTCAAAAGCCATCCTCTGCTACTAATAAAGACAGAAACAACTTCATTTTCCACACTGAGTATTGTCGGTACATTACGAAAGTTCCAATGTGTAACTCTTATACATAACAGTGTAGCCGAAGAAGAGATATACATCCATTAATGGCATTTAAAAACAACATTTCTCCCAGAGTAGAGAAATGTTTCATTTAGTGTTGCCACTGTAACTACATGAGACAGGATAGCAACACACTGCGAACATTCCCGCAGTGTAAATTTAAGAAGGAAGCCGCACTGTGTGGGTGTATCCAACTGCTTTATGAATACTGAATAATATCATCCACTCTATGGATAATGATGTTTCTCAAGGCTCACGTGGATAACCTGACCTTTACTGGCGACCCCGACACGCCTGCAAACCCACGCACCATTGTGTCTTAATGGTACTGTCGTGCTTTTAGTCGGAGCTTGCAGAGTTGGCGTATAAAGCAAAGCCTTAACGCTAATACACGGAAACAATACCTTGCTCGGAGGCTGCTCGGACGATAGCCGAATTAGCCATGCAGCTCATATGGTGTTATCCCAGGTATCCCTTCCCCGTTCCCTCCCTGCCCTCTCTCCCTACCCTGTCCGTTTACCCTACAGTAGGGAGTGACAAGGCAGTGTGGAAGGGAGGAGCAAGGAGAGCATGGAGTAGAGGTAGAGTATGACGTATAGGAAGATTGTGAAGTAGGTTAGGGCATGTAAAAAGAAGGACAGAGAGTATAGAGTATGTAAGGAGCAGTTGGAGAGAGCTAAGTGTAAGAGGATGGCATGACGGGAAGAATATGGAACACGAGAGTTTATGGAGAAAATGAAGGAACTGGAGTAAGGCATGGTGTAAGGACCGCCTGGAGTAGCAAAACATTGGAACTAATGCCCGAGGAACACTTCGTATCTAACTAATAGGTAAATCTTATCCAAAACAAGTTAGAGAAGGGAAACAAAGAAAAAAGAAGTGTGACAAGCACATCTCCTTAAAAGGGAATAATTATAATAATAATAATAATAATAATAATAATAATAATACTGTCAATCGCAACACTAGTGACACCTAGTGTAACAAGTCATCAGGAGCCAACTCCCTCCCTTAAGATAATTAAACCAAGGCAGTCGACTGGAGTTGAAACTTAGAAGTACGGGTAACCTTTAATTGAGAAATTGTGTGTATAAATCCTGGAGCTACTGACCAGCTGCTGCTTAACTCTGCCTTCCCATGTACAACGTCTACTGGAATATAGTTTATTGGACGAGCGTTGAGCCTTCGGGCGCTCAGAAGAGGGAGGGGGAGAGAGAGAGAGAGAGAGAGAGAGGGAGAGGGGGAGGGGGAGAGAGAGGGGGAGTGGGAGAGAGAGCGGGAGGGCGAGAGAGAGGAAGAGAAAGAGAGAGAGAGAGAGAGAGAGAGAGAGAGAGAGAGAGAGAGAGAGAGAGAGAGAGAGAGAGAGAGAGAGAGAGAGAGCTACCTCATCCCACATACAATGCAAAAAGAAGATACAAAACCCTCCACCATCCATCACTTCACTATTGATTACAGACTGTCCGCTTTGTATTCCATTCAATCACGCTAATAGTATCAATTACGCTTTAATAGTATAATAGGAGGCAGGAATAAAAAAAAAAGTATTCTCGTTTAAAATACCAACCTTAGGTTACCGGCTTCCAATGGGTGATTAACGCGCTATCCAACGAATTGATGCGCATTATTGAGCGCTGCACTGAGCTCTACATTGATAAGCAATTGTTGTAAGTAGCCTTGTAGCACAGGGATAGTTGAAGGAATTGCTCGTAGAGGCTACAAATAATCTTCTGTCGACAATATTTGAGAAGAGGGAGAGGTTGTAGGAAGGGCTTTTGTTAGCACGTTTCGCTCTGTGTAAAGCTGGATCGAGTATATTGGTAAAGCTCTACAAAGAGTGAAATGTGTCTGTGTTTGTCTGTCTCTCACACACACATGTATATTATAAACCTGGTGGGAAAAAAATGTACACAGGAATTATAATTAGATCAAAGGTGTATAATTCTGAGACGTTGATGAATAAGACATGTGCAACACCTGGGTATCTTTATTGAAGAACGTTTCGCGCACAGGGGGGAACTTTAGCAACGACACAGCAACATCGTGGATACCTGGGACAGAGAATTTCTTGACCTACTTACTGTATAGTACATGACCTTTGCGATCAAACTTCCTACAAGACTGATCTCCACTACTATTGCTATTTCTATTACTACTACGTTTCACGTCATGCCTGGCCATTATTTCCAGGACCAGAAAATTACATCTCTAGCAAGCTCTACTCATGTTTACATGACTACCAACCACTTCCACAACTACTATTGATACTACTACTACTAGTACTGATGCTACTACTACTACTGATACTACTACTATTACCATCACTACTATTACTACATCTCTCCACTACATGCACCTCACTGGTTCCTTTATGTGTCTCCTTTCTCAAGTCTGAATCAGACTGATAAATCACCTAGTGGGCGAAATGTTGCTCAGTAAAGATACTTAACCGAAGCACATAAGTTTTGCTCATTTCTGGGAGTCATGCCAGTGTGATGAGCCTCCAGTGTTGAAAATATCTTTGGGAATTATGCTGGCATGAGTATCCTCCTCCTCCTCTCCTCTTCTACTTCTATCCTCCTTCACTTCTCTCCTTCTCCTCTTCTTCTCCTCTTCGAGATTATGCTTTCTAAGCATCAGACGTAAACAAAATGATCTTACACCATTATCGCCAAGTTATTCTCACCTCTATGACTCCCTTTCACAAGACCTTAAGTTGTTCCCCACAAGCTCTCCACAGCCGAGCGGGATCAGACTGCATCTTAAATCTTTTATATTTACTAGTAAATTCAGACAATTACATATTGTTATCGTATTAGCACGCCACGATTACACTGCAACCATCCGTTAATTATTATAATGCAAATCTGGGGCTTTGGGCCACGCTGTGTTGGCCCAACTAAACGCCCCGCTCCTATCACGCCCAGAAATTCCAATATACTCGATGTATGACGCCATAATAATGAGAAAAGCTGCCACGTTCCTCCATATATATATATAAAATATATATATATATATATATATATATATATATATATATATATATATATATATATATATATAATGTAAACTGGAATACCTTCGCTTTTATGATGTGCTTACACACACATTATCAGAGCACCTTCCAGAAATGGGAAATTGGTTGATAAAGCTTTTCAGAATCTCTAGGGATCTTTCATTAGGCCAAAATGGAAGGAAAAGGAAAAATGATAGTACGGACAATAGCCGCTCGACCATGAAGGTTACAGTAAGATTCTTCTACCGAGGCATATTAGTACACTAGAAAGGTTACCATGGGTTACCAGTGGCACCACAGGTGCAAATTTTCATGGGGAAAGTACAAAGCTACAAATTTAAGGAATAATTTTTTGAAACGTTATGAAACAGTGAAAAAAAAGTAACATGTCGGAATACATAAAGTTACGCGGAAATCCATTACTTTCACTCTTGGGTAGAAATAAATTCAGATACACTCCTGGTCACTCTTTTGCGGCCTAGTTCGAAATCCATTACTTTCACTCTTGGGTAGAAATAAATCCAGATACACTCCTGGTCACTCTTTTGCGGCCTAGTTCCTGGGTCTGTTTCACATCCATATGCTTTTACGTTACCGTCCACAGGACGGGTACGAAAATAAACTAGCCGATCCGGCAGTAAAATCTAATATAATTCTGTACCCCAATGGGATTAAACTGTCTACTTTCTACTTCCGATTTCTCGTTCTAGACTGTTACATCTACAACAGATAATTCACAGTCCTTAATCTACACAGAAGTTAACAGCACTTGTTTGCAGATAGCCTCGCTCTGAACTTTCGCTTGCTCTGATATCTCTCTCATGTGGTCTCTTGTGCATGAGAACCGCTGACATCTTAGTCACTCAGAATAGTTGATAGCCATGTAGGATAGTTGATAGCCATGTAGGATAGTTGATAGCCATGTAGGATAGTTGATAGCCATGTAGGATAGTTGAGAGCCATGTAGGATAGTTGGCAGGCATGCAAGATAGTTGGCAGGCATGCAAGATAGTTGGCAGGCATGCAAGATAGTTGGCAGGCATGCAAGATAGTTGATAGGCATGCAATATAGTTGATAGGCATGCAAGATAGTTGATAGGCATGCAAGATAGTTGATAGGCATGCAAGATAGTTGATAGGCATGCAAGATAGTTGGCAGGCATGCAAGATAGTTGGCAGGCATGCAAGATAGTTGGCAGGCATGCAAGATAGTTGGCAGGCATGCAAGATAGTTGGCAGGCATGCAAGATAGTTGATAGGCATGCAAGATAGTTGATAGGCATGCAAGATAGTTGATAGGCATGCAAGATAGTTGATAGGCATGCAAGATAGTTGATAGGCATGCAAGATAGTTGATGTCAGGGATAGCTGAATTTAGATAGTTTACATATACGGTAATTTTCGTCCATGTTTGGATTGGTACTCACGAGAGCGTTGAAGTCTCTAGCATTATCCTCTGGACCGCGCTTATTCTATTATTATTTACTGTGAGACTTTAAAGCGGTTGGGGATCTTGCGAGGGAGGTGACTAGATGCTGGCGAGGAGCTTTCACTCCATGGAATCGGAGCTCCTCTCCTCTTCCTTGGATCCAGCCTGATTACCTTTTATTTCCCAGGCGCAGAATGGCTGCTACAGGTTTAGCAGTTGACCATGAAAATAATAATAATAATATTAATGTACTACTTATATGTAAATTTTTCTTAGTATTTCTGTTATTGCAGCTTATTATTGTTTTTTCTGTGTGTGTGTGTGTGTGTGTGTGTGTGTGTGTGTGTGTGTGTGTGTGTGTGTGTGTGTGTGCGCGCGCGCGCGCTCGCTCTTGCATACACAGAGCCTCAGGCTGGGCCACGCTGTGGGTGGCATCACTGCCAGAGAGCCACACACACAAAAACTTAATTATCTTCGAGTCCTCGAATTTATGAAGGTAACTGAACCGGTTTATTTGCATTTTAGATGGTAATTTTTATCACATCCAATTTTCTAATTGTCTCTAATTAACACTTAATATATATTATAATTATTTAATTATTTTTTAGTAATAATGCGCCTTCATTTATATCGCTCTATTGTTGCTGTATTTTATAGAATTGACGTGTGTATACAATGAATATTGCTTAGATAATTTCTTTAATAACTTGCAAGTATTCTGGTGTATATATATCTCTCTTGATGTATATACGGTTAGAGCAGTTTATATATACGTGTAGTAGTGTATATTTCAGTGTATATACACAGGTGTATATACACAGAGGTGTATATTTCAGTGAATATATACATTGAGAGGTGTATATACACTGAGACACTTGTCAGTGTATATTCACTGACTCGTATATATCTCAGTATATATACACTATTTTATAGTCTATAATGGGATTAAAGTATTCTTGACAGGTGTACAGATGACAGGCTGCCTCTGTGTCCCTCGTATAGTAGACTGGCTATAAACCTAATTACTGTTAGAAATGTCACAGCTGCATTTAAACAGAAATTAGGTATATTTTAAAAGATATACATAGTACTTTGAAAGCTGTTGTTGCTAAGTATAGTTTGCAATGCTGCAATGTGTGTGTGTGTGTGTGTGTACACTCGGCAAACGCAAATGTAATCGGGAAGAATTATACAGGCATATCATCCCTAATCACCCGTGATTATCCCTAATCATCCCTTATTATCCCTCGGTCACATATCAGTTTAACTCTTGCAACAGACATGTTCATTCAGTAAAGCTAATTATTATTATTATATTCACGGGGAAGGGCAAGACCCGTAGGGGTTATGCAGCGCCTCAGGGATGGTAGATAATCTGAGTCGATCCAATAGACAGGAGAGGAATTCTTGGAGCTCAGAGCATCAACATATATAAGCATAAGAGATACTTTTATTAATTATTATTTTTAAATTTTTTTATTCATATTGAATTCAAAAATAAACAATAGTCCTTTGTGGATCATAAAACTGAACCGAACCAAACCTCTGAGCTACGATAAAGCTCTAGTTGAACGAGACATTGTCCTAATAGCAGAGAATTAATATATACGAGTATATATATGTATATATATATATATATATATATATATATATATATGCAAAACAATGTTCCTTGACAATGTGAGAAGTCACGAAAGCGCTTGAAATTTCACTACTCTTTCACAGTGGTTGTTTTGCATAATTTAAAATCACCTATTTACTGTGATCTCTATTGCACAGTGGTTGTTTTATAATTTAAAATCACCTATTTACTGTGATCTTATTGCATATATATATATATATATATATATAATATATATATATATAATATATATAATATATATAATATATATATGGAAGGGGAGTATGTAGATTATCTGTAGGTCTTACAGTATAGAACTTTCTGTGGAGGCTTGAATCATTGTTTATTTGCTAGAGAAAGTGACCGGAGAAAAGCATTTCAGAATCACAGCTAGAATCCTTCGTCAGGTCTCACCACTTTCTTATTGCTTTTAAGAACGTTATTTTATGTTTTGTCTGACTAAAGTTTGCTTATACGCGATATTTTACCGAATGTAATCTAACCTAAACTAACGTAACGTTACCTAACCTAATTTAACCTAAACAAATCTAACCTAACCTCGACTAGCGTAGCGTAACCTACCAAATTTAACGTAACCTAAACTAACGTAATGTAACGTAACCAAATTTAACCTAACCTAAAGAAGAAAAAGGCACAATACCGTGACTGAAACAATGCGCAAATATCCAGCAAATAGAAGAGAGAAGCTTATATGGGACAGTGGAGGAGAATCCTTGCATCGTAAGCCATGCGTGTCGTAAGAGGGCGAATAAAATGCCGGGAGCAAGGGGATAGCCACCCCCTTCTCCTGTATAAATTATTTTATGTAAAATATAATTTACTTGTTTTTCTTTTTAGGTCACTCTGCCTTGGTGGGAGACGGCCGGTGCGTTAAAAAAATATTGTATAATAAACGATTCTTTTTTGAAAACGGGCCGAGATTTATCGCAATGGAATTCACATCTGTAGAAATGCAAGCAGTATTATTATACATTTTCAATGAACGGTGAATCCTTGAGGGTCATTCAGTGAAGGGAAGAATGGAGGCACGGTCATCCATGCCTGTGAAGACTCCAGTTGGAGACCAGTGAAGCCGGGGCTCGTCTACAGTCATTCAGGAACACTAATCAAACCCGCTGGCTAATCTGCGGCAGATTTCCCTTACCTCTCTACCAAGGAGTAGCGGAGCTGGTGGATCTCCCTGCCATACTCTACGCAGCCCAAAGATGTCACTTCGTAATACTCAATCCTTGTCCTTCTCTGGCTCAGACTAACGGAAGGAGACAAGGAAGGTGTCCTCAGATTGATTAAAACGTATTTTCCCCCAGACTTAAGGAATGTTTGGTGTCTAAAACTCACGTATACTTAACCTGTGTCACTCGTAAGTTTTTCCGACCTATGAAGCCTCTGGTCTCATGGCTCTGCTTTAAGCTAAAGGACTAACTGGAATGAAAGTTAAGAGATGGTCACCTCAAAATTCTCTCTCCACATTTTCCGGTGTCTCTAGTATCCTAATCGCCTATAGCCGATAATTAATAATAATATAGTAATTAATTGGATTTTCGGAAATGTAAAATAATATGATTGGGTTTTGCAGACGATATATTGCGTGGGGAAGGTTGCTTTACTGCCTCGACGACCCCAGTCGCGTGTGGGAAGTTGCTTTACTGCCTCGACGACCCCCCCAGTCACATGTGAGAGGGTTGCTTTACTACCTCGACGACCCCCAATCACATATGGGAGGGTTGCTTTACTGTCTCGACGACCCCCAATCACATATGAGAGGGTTGATTTACTGCCTCGACGACCCCCAGTCACGTGTGGGAGGTTGCTTTACTGCCTTGACGACCCCCAATCACATGTGAGAGGGTTGCTTTACTACCTCGACGACCCCCCAGTCACGTGTGGGATGTTGCTTTACTGCCTCGACGACCCCATTCATGTGAGAGGGTTGCTTTACTGCCTTGACGACCCCCAATCACATGTGAGAGGGTTGCTTTACTACCTCGACGACCCCCCCAGTCACGTGTGGGAGGTTGCTTTACTACCTCGACGACCCCCCAGTCACGTGTGGGAGGTTGCTTTACTACCTCGACGACCCCCATTCACGTGAGATGGTTGCTCTACTGCCTCGACGACTCCCAGTGACATGTGGGAGGTTGCTTTACTACCTTGGGGACCTCATTAAGAGAACTTACAACAAACACCAGAAGCCCTGGTCACAGTAAGACGTGTAATGACCCTGTCAGTTACTACTGCCGGATCATTTCAATACTTCAAGAGTCATTTGGTCAAAAACTTTGAAAACACAGGTCTCTACCAGCCACAGATCCAGAACTAAGCTTGATATCTTGTTGACTGGTTGACTGTGGTTCACCACAAGCATAGTATTTAGAAGCAGAGTTAGTGGTTTACACTATTTGGTCACTGCCGGCTTGAAAGATACGTTAAAAATATGCCATTCTATTGCAGGAGAGGTGGGTGAAACCTCTTCCTGCCACCCCATTCTAAATTTCATGTTTGGTTTTCATGCACTAGTGCAGCATGTGGGTTTTCCTAGCCGTTTCTCGGCAGATATTCCCGGAGTGGACTCCAAAGTCTCCTGCTGTCTGCCTTTCAAATGTAACCCTGTGATCTATCTCTCGTGCTCTCTAACATTCATCCTGTTTCCTGGCGAACCGAACCAAACCTAACCTCCCTCCCTCCCACTCTCTCTCTCTCTCTCACACTCTCTCTCTCTCTCTCTCTCACTCTCTCTCTCTCTCACTCTCTCACTCTCTCACTCTCTCACTCTCTCACTCTCTCTCTCTCTCCCTTCTGGAGGCCACAGCCTTGTTAATATAATTAAGATTAGCGCAGCAAGTAGCCTTAATGATCAGACCTGGTGATTATAGCACAGAGGGTCACCACTATGTGTAACACCACCCACTCAGCCACATATTAACCTGGGAGCGCTGAAGAATATACACAACTCCCATGGTCTCCTCCCACCTAAAGTTTGCACCGTATGTAACTAATGAGAGGTAAGAGAAACGAAATTAACTGTAGGGTGTTTAGTTAAGAGGTTCTTCCCGGCTAATTCGCCTGACCACAATTAAGACAATGTTAGCCTACAGGCGAAACAGAGACCCCAAGTTTCGTTCTTCAGGTACACTAATACAAGGACTAAATTTGAACACCTGTTGGCCGCTCTCGGCCAAATCACTCAGCATCACCGGAGAATGACCCCAGAGATAGCCAAGCAAAGAAGTCACTTTGCAACATGATCCGAGAAATACGGTTTTTGATGCAGTTTGTTTTGAAAATGATCCTTCCAAAAGGGATGCTGAAGGGCAGGTGTCCCACGCTGTTTTACTCTGAAGAGATACGTAGGTGGCGGAGCATAAGGGGCAAGAGAGAGTAGGCGGCGGCTTCGAGCCATCCTGAAGATCGCCCCTGGTTGAATAACTTACAAGAGATTAGGCATTGTATGCACTAAGCGCCTCTGGCGAGATCATAACTCATAATTACATCTTGTCGTCTTGAGTGATGCTTATATACTGAGTGATTTAATATTTGAAGAGTTTTAGGCCATTAGCTAAAAGTGATGCAATCAGCGCTGAGAGAGGGAATCAAGTGTTGGTGCTGTGATGAGTTGTTAAGAGTTGCGTAGGTGTGGTAGCAGGATGATTGTGGTGGTGATGGTCATAGTGGTGTGTAATGCTTTAAGTATGGTGTACCCATTATCTAGGTTCCTCACTTACGTTTCACGCCTCGAGTATGCTGTAGAACCACTATCAACACTGTAGAACCACCAACGCTGTAGAACCACCACTAACACTGGAGAACCACCACCAGCACTGCACAGCCACCACCAACACTGTAGAACCACCACCAACACTGCACAACCACCACCAACACTGCACAACAACCACCAACACTGCACAACCACCACCAACACTGCACAACCACCACCAACACTGCACAGCCACCACCAACACTGCACAGCCACCACCACCAACACTGCACAGCCGCCACCACCAACACTGCACAGCCGCCACCACCAACACTGCACAGCCGCCACCACCAACACTGCACAGCCGCCACCACCAACACTGCACAGCCGCCACCACCAACACTGCACAACCACCACCAACACTGCACAACCACCACCAACACTGCACAGCCACCACCAACACTGCACAGCCACCACCAACACTGCACAGCCACCACCAACACTGCACAGCCACCACCAACACTGCACAGCCACCACCAACACTGCACAACCACCACCAACACTGCACAACCACCACCAACACTGCACAACCACCACCAACACTGCACAACCACCACCAACACTGCACAACCACCACCAACACTGCACAACCACCACCAACACTGCACAGCCACCACCAACACTGCACAGCCACCACCAACACTGCACAGCCACCACCAACACTGCAGAGCCACCACCAACACTGCAGAGCCACCACCAACACTGTAGAACCACCACCAACACTGTAGAACCACCACTAACACTGCACAGCCACCACCAACACTGTAGAACCACCACTAACACTGTAGAACCACCACTAACACTGCGGAGCCACCACCAACACTGTAGAACCACCACCAACACTGTAGAATCACCACTAACACTGCAGAGCCACCACCAACACTGTAGAATCACCACTAACACTGTAGAACCACCACCAACACTGCAGAAATACCACCAACACTGCAGAACCACCACCAACACTGCAGAACCACCACCAACACTGTACAACCACCACCAACACTGCACAACCACCAACAACACTGCACAACCACCAACAACACTGCACAACCACCAACAACACTGCACAACCACCAACAACACTGCACAACCACCAACAACACTGCACAACCACCAACAACACTGCGCAACCACCACCAACACTGTGCAACCACCACCAACACTGCACAACCACCACCAACACTGCACAACCACCACCAACACTGTAGAACCACCACCAACACTGCACAGCCACCACCAACACTGCGCAACCATCACCAACACTGCACAGCCACCACCAACACTGCACAACCACCACCAACACTGCACAACCACCACCAACACTGCAGAACCACCACCAACACTGCAGAACCACCACCAACACTGCACAACCACCACCAACACTGCACAACCACCACCAACACTGCACAACCACCACCAACACTGCACAACCACCACCAACACTGTAGAACTTTGCCACATACATGCTCTACATCACGTACCATTATATTTAACAGTCATAATGCCATTAATGCTTTTCGATGGACATTTCCCAAGAAGAACATGCGCTTCCTGACAGAATATTTAAAAATTCAGAAACAGAGAGGGAACCAGGCGCCATCAGGAGTGAAAACAAAAAAAATTGGTGATAGAAATTTTGACACACAATCCAATGACAAACTTTAAAATAGACTTCAAATGGATTACAAAAACACTAGAAAAAAGTGTTAACAACGGATATTTAACTAAATGTTTTATTATATGCGAGTGTGAGGTTATCCGCGGTTAACTACATTAATTGGAGACATAACGTTACACGAGTCAAAACGTTGTAAAAACGTAAAAAATATTCCTGTCGTTGAAAATAGGACATACGATCACTCTTCATATATGTACACTGAGAAGGTACACTTAAAATACATGTAGTTTATAAATATATGTGGTGCCGAATAGGTAAAATTGGTCAGTTAACAAGAACTCATTGAAAATTAAGTCCTTTCTAAAAATTTTCTCTTATACATTTAAAGATATATTTTTCATTTATGTTAATGTAAAAATTAATAATTTTGTACCAAAAGAAATTTAGGAAACTTACCTAACCTTATTACA
Organism: Cherax quadricarinatus; assembly: GCF_038502225.1. Taxonomy (NCBI): domain Eukaryota; kingdom Metazoa; phylum Arthropoda; class Malacostraca; order Decapoda; family Parastacidae; genus Cherax; species Cherax quadricarinatus. The sequence goes on along the minus strand of NC_091328.1, from coordinate 4,354,557 downwards.
ACAAGTGCAATTGAATTTAACCTAATCCAGCTAATTATATTTTAGATAAGTTTACAATAATTTAATGACAAACAAAATATATTTTTTTTCGTTAGGTTCAGAACGATTTTTGCGAAATTACTGCATACACAAATTTTCGCTTGCCTTATTCGGCAAGAAGAGCCAAAATTTAAGCCAAAATCTCAAGTTTTACCTATTCAGCACGACATATATATATATAATTTCCTCTAGTGATTAAACTTCTACCTGTGTGTCTTACGTGTCATTAGTTACAATCTCTAATGTATTATATATCCTCACAGGAAAATATCAGCAACGGGGTACCTCAAGTATCAAATCATTATGATGCTGTGTGTAGTCTGTGGTCAGTCAAACAAACGGGCTTCCACATGGATAAATTGTCATTTTTGTGGAAATTGGTGTCACGCCCCTTGTGCAGATATCCAAGAACTAGCTACAAGTAGTATTAAAACAGGGAAGTGTTTTTGGGTATGCCCAAATGAGATAAATCTGTGGACCAAATTCACAAGGGTATCAAAAGAGGACAACATCAAAGCTGCTTTCATAGAAAACCTGGAAGCTATCTACAACAGATGGGAACATAAAAAGTCTGGGCTGAATGGTACTGCCCTTGATACTGGCCATGTAGTCAGAAACTGTAAGGCTGGAGATGAAATCCTGGTAGTCAGTAAATGTGGGGCTGATAGTGCTGTCCTGGGAGACAGTAATGGTGAAGCTGGAGGTGCTGTCCTGGGAGACAGTAATGGTGAAGCTGGAGGTGCTGTCCTAGGAGACAGTAATGATGAAGCTGGAGGTGCTGTCCTGGGAGACAGTAATGGTGAAGCTGGAGGTGCTGTTCTGGGAGACAGTAATGGTGAAGTTGGAGGTGCTGTCCTGGGAGACAGTAATGGTGAAGCTGGAGGTGCTATCCTGGGAGACAGTAATGGTGAAGCTGGAGATGCTGTCCTGGGAGACAGTAATGGTGAAGCTGGAGATTTTGTCCAGGTAGTCGGGAATTATACGCAGGTAGGAATACATATAAATGACCTCATAGGGGACAGGAGCCATAGTAGGGAAACAAGTGTAGTCAAAGATAAGATAAAACCAATATTGCAAACTAGAAATACCGCAGGAAATAGCAAACAAGAGGACTCCACTAGCAATAGTGAGGATATACTACCAAAAACAACTGGTGGGAGCTCCATTGTTGGTGCTAGGGAGGATAGAAGTAAGACAGGGAAACATGCACCAACAGGGAATACAGTCACAGAAACCCAAGGCAAACGGAAACCAAGCCTGTGCACATACTATGCACTTGGTATCTGCTGGCATGGGAAATCTGGAAAAAACAGATGGGACGTGCAACTATGACCACCCTAGAAAATGTCATGCCCATATGACAACAGGAAAATGCAAACTCCCTTCCTGTAAGCTTTTTCACCCTGAACTGTGTACCTCTTCAGTACAGGAAAGACTGTGCTATAACTTAAATTGCCAGGCATACCATCTAAAGGGGACAAAAAGATACAAAACATCCAGGCCATGGGAAAACCTGGGTAGCCACAGCCACTCAAGAGGGAGAGGTTTTTTAGTGCCAGGAAGGAAAAAAAACTGGCAGGAAATGGCAGAAATCGTACACCAAATCCAGTCATTCCTGGAGTGGAACCACAGTCGATGGCCTCCACTCCAAACCAACAGATACAGATACTAATGCCGGAAAGAAAATCCCCCCCCAGTACCAACAATACCACCAGTCCGATAACATTCTTCTTTGCAAATATACAGGGTCTAAAGCCAGCAACAAACAACACAATACCTTTCATCCGTGGACTGTTGCAGAGGCAAAGGCAATGTTCGCGGCTTTCACTGAGACCCACATAAAGGATCACTTGGACAACGAAATATGGATCCCAGGTTACAACCTATATAGATGTGACAGAGTGAACAGGCAACGGGGGGGGGGTGTTGGCCTGTACATTGCAGAGTCACTTGTTTGCACAGAACTGCTTAATGCCTCAAATGATGTAGTGGAAGTTTTAGCAGTAAAGGTCGAGAACCAAAACCTAGTCATTGTGGTAGTCTACAAGCCTCCGGATGCAACATCCCAGCAATTCCAGGAACAGCTGTTAAAAATTGACCACTGTCTGGAAAATCTTCCAGCTCCTGCACCCAACATCTTGCTCCTGGGGGATTTCAACTTAAGGCACCTAAAATGGAGGAATATAGCAAATAATATTGTTGCAGTAATAACACCAGGAGGCAGCTCTGATGAAAACTCACACTCACACGAGCTTTTAAATCTCTGCACAAAATTCAATTTAAACCAGCAAATAATAGAGCCTACTAGACTGGAGAATACACTAGACCTCATCTTCACTAACAATGATGATCTGATAAGAAATGTCACCATATCAAAAACAATATACTCAGATCACAACATAATTGAGGTTCAGACATGTATGCGTGGAGCCCCAGACCGACAAAATGAGACTAGTCACGAGGGAGCATTCACCAAATTCAACTTCAATAACAAAAACAAAGTGGGACCAAGTAAACCAAGTCCTAACCGATATAAGCTGGGAAGATATACTAAGCAACACAGACCCCAATTTATGCCTAGAACAGATTAACTCGGTGGCACTAGATGTATGCACAAGGCTTATTCCTCTAAGAAAAAGGAGGAGTAGATGTAAAATAGAAAGAGACAGGCGCTCCCTTTACAGGCGACGGAAAAGAGTAACAGAGCGGCAGAAAGAGGTCAATATATCTGAAATGCGTAGGGAGACACTGGTCAGAGAAATAGCAAGCATCGAACTTAAGCTAAAAGAATCCTTTAGGAGTCAGGAATCGCGGGAAGAACTAAAAGCCATAAATGAAATCGAAAGAAACCCAAAGTATTTCTTCTTCTATGCCAAATCAAAATCGAGAACAACGTCCAGTATTGGGCCCCTACTTAAACAAGATGGGTCCTACACAGATGACAGCAAGGAAATGAGTGAGCTACTCAAGTCCCAATATGACTCAGTTTTTAGCAAGCCGCTAACCAGACTGAGAGTCGAAGATCAAAATGAATTTTTTATGAGAGAGCCACAAAATTTGATTAACACAAGCCTATCCGATGTTATCCTGACGCCAAATGACTTCGAACAGGCGATAAATGACATGCCCATGCACTCTGCCCCAGGGCCAGACTCATGGAACTCTGTGTTCATCAAGAACTGCAAGAAGCCCCTATCACGAGCCTTTTCCATCCTATGGAGAGGGAGCATGGACACGGGGGTCATCCCACAGTTACTAAAAACAACAGACATAGCCCCACTCCACAAAGGGGGCAGTAAAGCAACAGCAAAGAACTACAGACCAATAGCACTAACATCCCATATCATAAAAATCTTTGAAAGGGTCCTAAGAAGCAAGATCACCACCCATCTAGAAACCCATCAGTTACACAACCCAGGGCAACATGGGTTTAGAACAGGTTGCTCCTGTCTGTCTCAACTATTGGATCACTACGACAAGGTCCTAAATGCACTAGAAGACAAAAAAATGCAGATGTAATATATACAGACTTTGCAAAAGCCTTCGACAAGTGTGACCATGGCGTAATAGCGCACAAAATGCGTGCTAAAGGAATAACAGGAAAAGTCGGTCGATGGATCTATAATTTCCTCACTAACAGAACACACAGAGTAGTCGTCAACAGAGTAAAGTCCGAGGCAGCTACGGTGAAAAGCTCTGTTCCACAAGGCACAGTACTCGCTCCCATCTTGTTCCTCATCCTCATATCCGACATAGACAAGGATGTCAGCCACAGCACCGTGTCTTCCTTTGCAGATGACACCCGAATCTGCATGACAGTGTCTTCCATTGCAGACACTGCAAGGCTCCAGGCGGACATCAACCAAATCTTTCAGTGGGCTGCATAAAACAATATGAAGTTCAACGATGAGAAATTTCAATTACTCAGATATGGTAAACATGAGGAAATTAAATCTTCATCAGAGTACAAAACAAATTCTGGCCACAAAATAGAGCGAAACACCAACGTCGAAGACCTGGGAGTGATCATGTCGGAGGATCTCACCTTCAAGAACTATAACATTGTATCAATCGCATCTGCTAGAAAAATGACATGATGGATAATGAGAACCTTCAAAACTAGGGAGGCCAAGCCCATGATGACACTCTTCAGGTCACTTGTTCTATCTAGGCTGGAATATTGCTGCACACTAACAGCACCTTGCAAGGCAGGTGAAATTGCCGACCTAGAAAATGTACAGAGAACTTTCACGGCGCGCATAACGGAGATAAAACACCTCAATTACTGGGAGCGCTTGAGGTTCCTAAACCTGTATTCCCTGGAACGCAGGAGGGAGAGATACATGATTATATACACCTGGAAAATCCTAGAGGGACTAGTACCGAACTTGCACACGAAAATCACTCACTACGAAAGCAAAAGACTTGGCAGACGATGCACCATCCCCCCAAAGAAAAGCAGGGGTGTCACTAGCACGTTAAGAGACCCTACAATAAGTGTCAGGGGCCCGAGACTGTTCAACTGCCTCCCAGCACACATAAGGGGGATTACCAACAGACCCCTGGCAGTCTTCAAGCTGGCACTGGACAAGCACCTAAAGTCAGTTCCTGATCAGCCGGGCTGTGGCTCGTACGTTGGTTTGCGTGCAGCCAGCAGCAACAGCCTGGTTGATCAGGCTCTGATCCACCAGGAGGCCTGGTCACAGACCGGGCCGCGGGGGCGTTGACCCCCGGAACTCTCTCCAGGTAAACTCCAGGTAAACTTATCCCTATAAAGTTTATATATTACCTACATAACGTGACAGATTAGAAAAAAACTGTGAATATCTGGACTGGTGAATGTGATTCCTCATGGTTTTTGGGAACGGCCGATGTGCTAAAAAAAAAAAAAAAAACTCAAATTGTTTGTGGATTATGCAGAAATCTTATTAAAACGCGATAAATATGGCAATAAAATTTCCCAGTGTCATGATTAAAAATAGTAAACAGAGTGAACAGATGAGTGATGGAAACTGATGAATTTGTCTACGTGCCTAGTCTATTTTAACTCAGTTCAGAGACGTTCCTAAAAAATATTTGACCAATCTTGCCGAATATGATGAAATAATTTGATTCAGAATTACAAATTGACCTTACGTTATTATGCAAATAACCTATTTTCACCAATAATCGTACAATTAACAATACGAATCAAGGCATTAGAAACATTAGGTCCCATAGATACCACTGATGCAGGAAGCAACACTGGCAACAAAGGGATTACTCCACTAACACAATATATTGCAACATAAACATGGGAAAGATTACCAGCTTCGCCGTGTCATTCAATTATTGGGTAATTTTCGGAGATAAATATTCGTGAATTATTTTTCCACGATTGAATTATAAGCATACCTGGGAACATAAATAATCGTTTAGGAAAGCCTCCAAAAAATGGCGCTATTGAATTATCGTATTATATCGAGACATAAATAAGATATAAGAACTATATTACGAAGTTATTAAACCTTTTATAAGAATATTATATCATAGGCTGAAGCTTAAACTTTTAATATTATAAAACAGGTTACGACGGAGTTATATTTATGGAGAAGCGCTAAACACGTGTGGGTCATACTGGGAGGCAATCAGGCTTGGTCCTAGGAAGTGGTTAATTTCCCTACCATGCGATAACCTGTTCTCCCTTGATCCGAGGAGATGGAGCTACGCTCCATTTTCTTGGATCAAGTCTGATTACTTCGTTTCGTACCTGTTCTTTCATAAAGAATTCGATTTTTAACTCACGTCGATTTTTGCACGATGACCAGTAACAGGAACTGACTACCTCAAACCCCTCATCTTCCACCGTTCTTCTCTGTATTAGACTGAAGAAGTCATTGGCTGGCGAAAGGTTTCCTCAGTATTCTCAAATGTTTCACAAGTGTGTCATTCAACTTGTCGGGTTTCTAAACCATTTACATAACGCTGTTTTCTTGCCGGTTTGGCGTTTCCATTCTGGAGATACAGAGGAAGATTTGGCTCTAGTTTCTCTGGAAAGTGTTTATCTTACAGTGAGAAAGACAGCGAGATTATCGTCGTCGGATAATTCGTTGTCCCCAACACGAGATATTACTAGGGACCTGCTCCACAGGGGGCGGAATTCCCAGAGAGGCGTTGTCAAGCAGGAGGTTGTACCATTCTCCGGTAACTGGAGGAACATCGATGACTTTGTTCAGAGTCCACTTGTTTGGGTGCAGCTTGAGTACGTGCTGTTTCAGCCATGTGTCGCACAGTCCTGACAAATGCTAATTGTTTCTTTGAGGTGTTTAGCTGTGAAGCTTTCAGTGGTACTCTGGTTTTTGGTAAGAGACTGATGGTGAAGAAAAGTCCTGGATCCTAGACATTGGAGTTGTGGTTGTCTTGTCGGATAAAGTCACCTCTGTTGCTGAGGCCTCACTCTGTTGCATAACCGACATGTGCCACGCATTCCAGAATCACTTTAACGATCCTGGCTTGCAAGAATCTGTCTTGTCTCCGTGTCTTGTGTCAATGATAGTAACAAAGGGGAAGAGAGGCTTTCCTGGGTGCCGCGCTGGGAAGACTCTTGCAACCCTCATAGTCAAACTATAATTTATGTAATTCAGTACTAGCGGAATATGTAATCCAGTAAGAGAATTGAGATTACGTAACTATGTGGATCTGATGTCAGCAATACACTGTTTTGCATTGTAAACAAACTGACTAAACCCAGTTAACATGTATCTGAAGTGTAAAAGAGCTCATGCAGCCTGAGTCTTGATTAAGAAATAACAGTGAGAATTTGACACCAACTTTCTGCATCAATTTGTGTTT
>NC_091328.1:4287687-4342687 GCF_038502225.1 Cherax quadricarinatus | reverse complement strand
GGCAGAACGGAAGACAACCTAAAAACGTAAAGATACATAGTAAAAAGACAATATCGGTACTCACAAATATCACGTACACATATACTCAACATTTACTTAATATGACAAGGGACACAACACCAGCTCTCACAGACAATATACAGAAACAACGCCAATACAAGAAACTTCCACAGACGAACAAGCAGATTACATCCTCTCATGAGCAAACGTCATCCACTCACAGATACTCTACATAAACACGGTGGTATTTCGACCTATACTGCAGTAAGACTTGCTACAGAATCCCACCCATTTATTTATTTATTTATTATTTGAACATGATACATAGTTGTACAAAAGATTTTTGTCTCAGATATTTTCCTTGTTCACATTGGGTTAGCCATTACATATTTTATTTTTTCCTTTAATGCGGCAGTTTCAAGTTTTCTCTGGCATATAATTTATGGCCTCGTATGTGGTATTCAACAGGCATGTCTCGACACTTCAAATTATACATAGTCTCTGTCATGCAATAATATTTACATTTTCTGAACATACTGTCGATCTTATCTCTCTAATTCTGTTCTCAGCTCATTGGTTATTTGTAGAACAGAATGAGAGGAGAATGATGCTGTTTCTCTGTTTTTCCACCTGTTTTTGTTCTCGTTATTGCTCACTTCACTGTTTTCTTTGCAAGATTTGTATGGTTTTACATATCCTATGTTTTAAAAGTTCTACAACTCTGTCTTATAAGTGCACCTGTGTCTCGCATGTGTATTCCCCTATTTGTGGATGCAGGGTTCGATTCATGGCTCCTTGCCCCGCCTCTTCGCTGTGTGTTTTCCCCAGTTACTTCCACGATTTCCAAATTTTTTAGCCCACTCTTACAAACCAGTTTAAAATCCCAAGACGGCCACAAAGCGTCCTTACCAAAGGACAAACTATCGAGTGTCGATTATGAAAGGTGAATTCCGCCTCTTGCATAAACTAAATCTTTTAGTTTAAAATTTGATGAATAAAACTCACTTATAAGAGCGGAAACATTTCGTCTGCACTACAGACTTCTTCAATTGATTGCAGAGAAATTACAACAATGAAAACAGTAGAAATTGTAATCAACTAAAGAGGCTTATTGCACAAGCGACAAGTTTATCCATTAAAAAAACACCCAAGGGGTTATAAATGTATCTTATTTATCAACTTGTCAGTATTGTATATCATTACCGATGATATCAGAGTAATTCTACTTATTAATGAAGTTAAACTGGATTCACTGTAGTATTTACTGACAGGGCAGTTGACCGAATTAGTTTTCCACTGCCAAACTTGGCAGGGTGCTACACTTGGCAGTGTGCCACACTTGGCAGGGCGCCACACTTGGCAGGGCGCCACACTTGGCAGGGCGCCACACTTGGCAGGGCGCCACACTTGGCAGGGTGCCTCGTCTAAAAGATATTCCCACACTTTCTTGATCCTGTCAGTTACCCGTTTTGAATAAGCAAATTTCAGCGTCCTGACATTACCTTCTACAACCAGGCAAATAATGGGTCCTTTCCAACTTTCGACAGAAATATCGCTGGTGGTGCTCGGGAAATACTTTTTCTCAGCATCAGGCAGACAAACCATCTCACTGTTCTCTGTGCTTCCGTTGCAAAATACATAACACCCAAGAATAACAATAAAAAGTGCATTCCTGCCTTCATTTCTCTCTTACCGGCATTTTCACTCACCGTGAAGGACACGTAGTAAGCTGTCTCTTAGTGAATCAAACGAGGTTTCACTCATTGAAACCTGTGTAAAGCTCTTTTTGCTTAGAGCTTTATAAGGCTCTAATCGAGCAGAAACCTCATTTTTTAAGTTAATATGTACTCTCTCTCTCCCTCTCTCTCTATCTCTACGTCTATCTTCACTCACTTCTACATCTACTAACCCACACAGGGTTTTCATTATCCTCGCTCTACGTTCTTCCTTTCGCACTCACACCCCCATGAACCACTTAACACTTTCCGCCTCAATCATCTTCCGTTTATTCTCCAGTTTCTTTCCCATTCTCAGCACCGCTGGCCAGAAATCTCTCTCGACTTCCTAAGTGTGTTGATATATTCCTCTCTCACAAGCACCGTCTCTCTTCTAGAATTCTTCAGTTCTGCCTTTAATGGTTAAGTTAAACTAGGTTTAGAGAAGACTACGTAGGATTACTCTAAACCATTGAACTCTCCACTAAGACTATTCACTGCCTCTTGACTTCTAAAGAACCCTTAATGAATTGCATCCCAGCTGGCTATTTATGGTTTAAATGAGCGTAAGTATAAATAAATAAATAAATATATATATATGTCGTGCCGAATAGGTAAAATTGGCCAATTACCAAGAACTCATTTAAAATTAAGTCCTTTCTAAAATTTTCTCTTATACTTTTAAATATATATTTTTTCATTTATACTAAAGTAAAAATTAATAATTCTATACCAAAAGAACCTTAGAAAACTTAACCTTATTATAACAAGCGTAATTTAATTTAGCCTAATTCAACTAAATATATTTTAGATAAGTTTACAATAATTTAATAATAAACAAACAAAATGAAATATATTTTTTTTCGTTAGGTTCAGAATGATTTTTGCGAAATTATTGCATATGTAAATTTCCGCATGCCTTATTCGGCAAGAAGAGCCGGGCTATTTAATTGCTCTCACCTCGTCAGCAATACCCAAAATACAAGAAAAAAAATGTTTGTAATTATTTTTCTGTAATAAATAATAAATTATAATCAAAAGAAGTCTGAAAATAAACATCTTTACGTATTGTGTTAATTCTGATCCCACATTCTAAATCATACTCAAATTATTTGAGTCACAGTCTGAGTCAAGTACGTGGGGATCGAACCTACGGCAAGCAGGTCCTAAAACTCCGCTGCGAGCTTATGGACTCGCCTGCGCCTGGGTTCGACCTTCTTCTCGTTCTGTAATTTGTTTGCAATTGCGTTGTTACGATTTTGTGAGTCTCATGTGTTACATCTGAGTGTCTCTTCTGTAAGTACATATAGCCAGGTATTGACTTTTCTAATTCATTTCTGAGATTATATACCAAGAGACAGTGGAAGACGAGGAAATCAGCCCCCGAACGACTGGATGAGGTAATCAGTCCACGAACGACTGGATGAGGTAATCAGTCCACGAACGACTGGATGAGGTAATCAGTCCCTGAACGACTGGATGAGGTAATCAGTCCCTGAACGACTGGATGAGGTAATCAGTCCCTGAACGACTGGATGAGGTAATCAGTCCCTGAACGACTGGATGAGGTAATCAATCCCTGAACGACTGGATGAGGTAATCAGTCCCTGAACGACTGGATGAGGTAATCAGTCCCTGAACGACTGGATGAGGTAATCAGTCCCTGAACGACTGGATGAGGTAATCAGTCCCCGAACGACTGGATGAGGTAATCAGTCCCTGAACGACTGGATGAGGTAATCAATCCCTGAACGACTGGATGAGGTAATCAATCCCTGAACGACTGGATGAGGTAATCAATCCCTGAACGACTGGATGAGGTAATCAATCCCTGAACGACTGGATGAGGTATTCAATCACTGAACGACTGGATGAGGTAATCAATCCCTGAACGACTGGATGAGGTAATCAATCCCTGAACGACTGGATGATGTAATCAATCCCTGAACGACTGGATGAAGTAATCAGTCCCTGAACGACTGGATGAAGTAATCAGTCCCTGAACGACTGGATGAAGTAATCAGTCCCTGAACGACTGGATGAAGTAATCAGTCCCTGAACGACTGGATGAAGTAATCAGTCCCTGAACGACTGGTTGGTAGAATGTCTTTATATACTAATGCCACCCAGCTGTTACACATGTCTAATTAATCATTCAACAGCAAATGTTTTGTTGTCTAATGTTATCTATTTATCTACCCGTCTGTTTCTTAACACCCATCTAGCACTACGAGCCTACCATTAAGAATCTCTTATTTGCTGATTAACTCCCGTCTGTTTGCCATAACCTCCGTCTAATAACACAACTGTTTTCCAACGTATTTACCTACCTACCAACTAGTCTACCTCCTTATTTACTCTGTTCAGGCACCTATTAGCATTATTCTCATTTCTTCTCGTCAGCTGATGATCCCCTGCCTGCCCACAAGCCTCCACCAGGGTGGTCGTGGTGTCCCCAAGCTAACATTAAGTGCTTCTGTACATTATTCCTTACACAACCCTCTCATTTACAATTTCGTATGTGGCCACCAGCAGCACTGTTTTTTTTTGTGCCCAGCTAGTTCCTACCACCCAGGCTGTCTTGTGTAATGGGCTACTCTGCTAGTCTTTATTTCAGAATCATTACCCAATGAATATAGAATTTTTCGGGCTGTAAATAGTATAATTTTCGGAAGCGTACATCTCCCCGCTGATGCGAAGCGCACGAAAAGATTGCCCAGTGTGATTTTTATATATTTTTTATTCAGATGAGTCCGGCTTTTAGTGTACGAAGAGCATACTCAGTTAATGAGGTTTCTCCAGGACTCGACATTAGCTGAGGGATGTGAAAACAAAAACAAGACGACGGATCGTGAGGGTAATTTATGAAGTCTCTCGTCCCAAGCGTTTAACCCTGGGGTGATACACTCTGCCAAATGATGGACTCCGAGCACAACTAACACCTTCATCCTTTCCTGTCTGTGACATTACTAAACCACCCTTCTCACCCGCCCCTTTCCTCCCTCTCTCTCTCTCTCTCTCTCACTGAAATATATAAACTTATGAAATTCTTGGAATCTTAACGTTTCTGCAGACTTGAAATTCCTAGATTCATGAAGATCCTCGAGTCTTGATATTCCTGCTGTCTTGAAGATCCTCGAGTCTTGAAGCCTCTGGAGTCTTGAATTTTATCGTCATGAGCGTCCAAGAGTCGTTAGTATCGTGAATCTTGAAGTCATTTTAATTTTTTTTCATGGAATCATGAAGTTCCTAGAAACAGGATTCTAAAAGCTTCAAGAAGTTCTTAGAATATTAAAGTTCCAGGAGTACTGGAAAATTGTGATTTTCTCTGTAATCTTGAAGGTCCTTGAATCTTTGATATTCCTCAATATTATTCCTTAATTCTTGTGATTTTAACATCAATTTTCATTCTTCAGTAACACAGCGTTCTAAATTTTATTTTCCTTCGGTGTTCGTAAGATCTCCCGAGCTTCTCATACCCCAGGGTGTCTGAAATCCCCACCTGGCGTGGCAGGAAGCCCCGTGGTGCGTGGGGCTGTGGTTGGCGGCATGCCCACGGGGTCATTGCCGGTTAGGTGTGCTCTGGCAAAGCGGCAATTTGAGGCCACCGTAATTTAGGACAGTAAAAACTAGCATGGGAGTGTACGGCAATAAAGTTTAGTGAGCTGGTTGGGAGTTACAAGAAGACACTTACTGCCAGGTGCTCTCAAACAAGCGCTCTTACTGCAGTCATATAGTTCCTCTCCCCTTCCCTCACTCCCCCTTTCTCCCCCTCTGTCTTTCTTTCTCTCTCTCTCTCTCTCTCTCTCTCTCTCTCTCCAGTCAGATAGCTCCTCTCCCTATCTCATCTTCTCCTCTACCCCTTCTCTTTACTCGGTTCTTCTCCCCTTCTTCTCCACTCCCCTCTCTCTCACACACTGCCAGAATGAGGCGGTTTGTAATATCCAGGTAATACAATCTTTCTTAACAGGCATTTGGAAAGGATAATCTGCTGTTGAATATAATTATGAGAATTCAGAATAGGCGAGGAAGGATGTGGTTACTTCGTGGGCAGCGTGATACAGAAGACGAAATATGTTGTAGATGATCCTATGGATATTATTTGAGTTCGCAAAAATAGGCAAGTTTGCCCCTCGAGACCGAGTCAAAAAAAAAAAATTTAGATACTGATATTAGAAAAAAGAAGAGTGGAAGCAAAATTAATTTTAAAATAGATTGTCATTAAAATTGTATGGTTAATTACAAGAGAGAGTATTAAATACCAGAATAAAAAAATATCAGAAATAACCAAGGAAATGATAAATTCGAGAACGGAGCCGATCAAAAAACCCAGGCAAATGTAAAATAAGACGTATAATCAATGTTTCGAGGGGGGATTTTCGCCATCAATAGCTTCTTCATCTCTGAGTTTTTGATCAAACGTTTTCACAGTGAAATATCTTAATACTACACACATGTTTTGACATTTTTCGGTATTTTGCAACGTCTCTCTTAGCCAAGGCAAACACTGGAATAACCAGGTGGTATCTGTTAAACAGCTCTCTCTCTCTCTCTCTCTCTCTCTCTCTCTCTCTCTCTCTCTCTCTCTCCACACAACTTGTCACGGAGAAAATTATCTTTAAGAAAACATATACAAATTAACTTCAAAAAGAGGGAAAGGTCATGCAATGCCAGCCACTGACCACCACCATCACGACTCTCTTGGTCAAAATTCTTGAGGAAATGATTCCCTAAGACCATTTTGTTATGTATATACTCGTATATCTTGTTAATATGTGACCAGCAGTAAGTTTTTCGAAACTGTCAATTTGCGGTTTCTCAAATAATCGTTTCCACGGTGACACCAGACAGTGAATACATACCAGATCATCTCTGTAGACGTAGGTAAGCTTAGGTTAGGTTAAGTAAGGTTAGGTAAGGTTAGGTTAAGTAAGTTAGGCAAGGTCAAGTTAAGTATGGTTAGGTAAGGTCAGTTTAGGTTTAGTAAGGTTAGGTAAGGTTAGGTTTGTCAGGAACCAGGACAAGTACTTCCTAACGTGGGTAGACATAGCTGACACTGAGTGCCTTCGACCGGCTGTGACACTGTAGCTTCATGTTACAGGCACCACAGGTCTCTAGCTACACTACACCTCCAGAGTGCCTACCTAGGTTTATTGTAGTGTTTTAAAAGGGTCAAGATTGTATATACATTTAGGCTGTGTTTTGGGTCCTTTGCTCTTGTAAATCTCTGTCTTATTGCACCTCATCCTCGTATCCCAGGCCTGCCCAGACGATTGCATTCTAACGTATGTTCGTATCAATGCACCACACAGAAACAAGTGGGTATATACAAAGAAAGATCGCAGTCAGCAGGACTCGATACTGCTACTGATACGGACAAGATTCCCAGGTATATATAGTTTTCAGGCTATAACAGGTTACCTAGGCTCATTTCAGAGTGCAGACATATGTATTGCACACTGCCATACCCCAGAACACCACACATAATATCCGATCTAAACCCAGGTACCTGCCTATTAATAGGCGAACAAGGGCAACAGGTGTAAGGAAGCTTGACAACACATCTTGCCCTGCTTGGAAATCGAACCCGAATCCCTTCGTTTCTGAGCGAAGTGATATATCACCTTTCTCTTACTTTTAGACACCACTTACTACTGGCGTTGGTGTGACAGGTAATGTCAGACATTTAACATTCAGCAATGAATTTGATAACTCGAGGGAGTAATCTGAAGCGGTAATGACTAAGGGTGGCTGGTGATCTTGTAAGCAACGTAGCCAGAAAACTTACATATACATGGTATATGTATTTAGGTATAGAGACAACGAGTGGAGAAGCAAAACACATATACAACAGTTTAGTGTTTTTACTGACGAAACTAGTCCCCTGCTCAGCAGTCGAGAAACACGAAACAGAAGCAGTGGGTAGTTTGAACCTTGTTACTCAAAGTGTCTTATGTATATCTTCGGCATCAAGAGCTGGAAAACTATAATAGGCACAAATTAGTTTTCAACTTGAGTATGCACCACTGCCTTGATCCTCTGGGTAAGTTAGAGGGCCGTGATGGCGACTAATATCTAACCTCGTGGCTCAAGCGAGATGCTCGGGGCTCAGGTGGTAGCCGCCTCGGGTCACACACTAAGAGACCGGGGTTCAATCCACGGCCGAGTGACAAACTCGGATTTTCCTGGCACCTCCTGCCCCTGTTCACCTAGCAGTAATTAGGTACCTGGGTGTTAACCAACTGGTGTGGGGTGCATCCTGGGGGAGAGGATTAAAAGACTCAGAAATAAAGCCATGTTATCTGACTGGCTTAACAAGTCATCCTGGGTTACTAAACCGCCGGGTTAATAACCCATAAAATATCCTCTTTTTCTTAACCCATGCCAAGTGCCAAGCCAGATACAACTTGTCATTTCAACCGAGACTTCAACATCCGACACTGATTTGTGAAGAAGAAAGCGGTTGTACCACAAGACGGGCAACCATCCTCTGTTTCATTCTAGCTACACTCTTCAGGAGGACACCAGCAACGTTTCGCCAACAGCGTTGCTTGGTAAAGTCACACTGCGGATGAAACATTGTCTTCTGTTGGTGAAGCTTCTTAAAATATTTTTGTCCTTGTTTGAAGTGGTTTTTGGTTGACTTGTGGGTTTAGCTCACTGTTTTCCTGGTTCTTACATGTACAGGACGTTGCTTAACATTTTTTTTGACCTCATCGGCAGTTTCTCATCAAGGTACGACGACTCAGAGATGGAAATGCCTACACACATTAAAGTATACGCTCGTAACCTGCAATGAAGCAATTTCAGGAATAAGTTTCACATGAGTTGAATTAGGAAAAAGAGCACACACACACACACACACACACAGAGAGAGAGAGAGAGAGAGAGAGAGAGAGAGAGAGAGAGAGAGAGAGAGAGAGAGAGAGAGAGAGAGAGAGAGAGAGAGAGAGAGAGAGAGAGAGAGAGAGAGAGAGAGAGAGAGAGACTCCTTATAATAAACAAGTCGAGTACAGCTGATTACAGTTTAATATTATTGCAGGCTTCGCTGCCCATCTGCTTGTGTGTGGCAATGCTGGTAGTACACACACACACACACACACGTACACACACACACGTACACACACACGTGTACACACACACACACACGTACACACACACCTAACAAAGATGTTGGTTTGCAATGGAATTTAATCTAATTAAAATTCATTTTTCTATATATTTCAGTGTATTTGTATTGTGTGTGTACTGACCTATATACGTGTACGTGTACGTGTGTGTGTGTGTGTGTGTGTGTGTGTGTGTGTGTGTGTGTGTGTGTGTGTGTGTGTGTCCGACCATTTCCTACCCACAATCCCCCAGAGGGTTACATTTGTTGCTGTACACGTATATCAGAAGGGGTGTACCTGCCAGTGTATTTACACCAGAGGTATACCACAGTGTACATACACAGAGTTTACCTCGGTCCCTGCTAAACTAGGCACCACCAGCCAGGTATTCCTGACTGGTGGTGAGCAAGTGATAGGCAGGTTTAATAACTTCAGATATAAACCCAATCAACTATGGGTTTATGGGGGTTTAAACTTGGAGATTTCAACTAATCACAAGTACGAAGCTTTTTTTTTTCTTCTTTTGTCAGTAAAGTGCTCCTGATCCAAGGTAAATGAGCTACACTTTTCCCACCTTCGTTTCGATCAGACTTCTTGTCCTCCCGTTCCTCAGGAGTTGTATGGATCCCCCATAAGGGTTTAGCGCTTCCCCATGGAAATATAATAGTGGAAAAGAGATCAATGCACAAACACACACACAGTGAAGGGGCGGGGTCAGGAGCTATGAATCGACCCCTGCAACCACAATTAGGTGAGTACACACACACAAGGCATCAGCTTTTGCAGCTTTGGAAAAGTGGTTTTTAACACCTGCTTTTGCTTCTGTATTTGTGTTCTTCGTTGGCTTTATTTGTTGGAGTATATTTTTTGTGGATGAGTATATGTGATGGTAATTGTTTTGTCTTTGTTGTAAGTGATGGGAAAGTACTGACTATTTTCTCTGTTATTGGGTTTTGTTGGAAATTTAAGTGGTTAGGTGTCTTTATTTAAACCCGCTTTTATTTTATTTCCTTTTGTTTGGCGTGTATGGTTTTACTGCTTTTAACTCGTGCTGTTTTATTTATCGACGTCGTGTCTTCTGCTGTGTCTATTTCTACTGCCGTTAGGTCTATTTTTATTGTAGTTATGCCTACTCCTACTATGTCTGAATAAGGCACAGACAGGTGACCTAAAAAATTTCACAGACAGGTGATCTAAAGAGTTCCACAGATAGGTGTCCTAAAAAGAGTTTAACAGACAGGTGTGCTCAGGATGTCACAGACATGAATTAAGAAGTCTGTTACTACAGGTGCTTCAGAGTGCTGACGTTCATGCTGCTGTTCCGACTGTGCACGGGAAGAAACAGTCATTTGCAGTTCTGAACAAATTGCTGCCTGGAAGATGCAACTGATGGCAAGTCGTTAGGTGGTAAAAGGTCATTTGTGTTGCACAGTCCTTTTCCTGTCCGCCAAAAGAACAGGTAGAGGAGAAAGAAAATAAGGAGGAGAAAGAAGAGAAAGATGAGAATGAGGTAGAGAAAGATGAGGAAAAAAAATCGCATTCAGAGATCTACCCATCAACTTTTATATCTACAAATACAGTCTAGCACACTGCTGCCATTGAACACTATATCGTAACTCGTAAACGTATTTATTTTCTCTTAAAATGTTACTTATTACCAAACCTCTTTCTACACATAATTCAGTTAGAGGCCCTCCCATTATCACTTACCCCTGGCACTCGCTTATCTACGTCACCTTCTACAACATACTCGTGTATGTTAGTGTCGAGGTTCCCCACAATATTCTCTCATTTAGTTTGAAAATCACTAAACATTCCCTTAACTAACCTTTCAGAATCTCTCTTGCTTATACTTTTTTGCCCGTAGGTGCATAAGAACATTCTATAACCCACTTCTCACATCCCACTTTTACTCTAATTCGCGCAACTCTTAAATCTTGGCAATTGTGTGTCTCTCTCTCTCTCTCTCTCTCTCTCTCCTCCCCCCCATTTCTTAGTTGATCATTTAATATCAAAACTATCGCCTCTCTTATTTAGCCCAATATCTCTCAGATACTCCCGGTTTATTCCCATCTACTCCTTCCTGCCTTTTAACTTCGTCTAGTTCGTTGCTATGGCATCCACATTCATTACATTAATATTCAATTATATATATATATATATATATATATATATATATATATATATATATATATATATATACATACATATTTTTTTTTATCATGACACTGGCCGATTCCCACCAGGGCAGGGTGGCCCGAAAAAGAAAAACTTTCACCATCATTCACTCCATCACTGTCTTGCCAGAAGGGTGCTTTACACTACAGTTTTTAAACTGCAACATTAACACCCCTCCTTCAGAGTGCAGGCACTGTACTTCCCATCTCCAGGACTCAAGTCCGGCCTGCCGGTTTCCCTGAACCCCTTCATAAATGTTACTTTGCTCACACTACAACAGCACGTCAAGTATTAAAAACCATTTGTCTCCATTCACTCCTATCAAACACGCTAACGCATGCCTGCTGGAAGTCCAAGCCCCTCGCACACAAAAACTCCTTTACCCCCTCCCTCCAACCTTTCCTAGGCCGTCCCCTACCCCGCCTTCCTTCCACTACAGACTGATACACTCTTGAAGTCATTCTGTTTCGATCCATTCTCTCTACATGTCCGAACCACCTCAACAACCCTTCCTCAGCCCTCTGGACAACAGTTTTGGTAATCCCGCACCTCCTCCTAACTTCCAAACTACGAATTCTCTGCATTATATTCACACCACACATTGCCCTCAGACATGACATCTCCACTGCCTCCATCCTTCTCCTCGCTGCAACATTCATCACCCATGCTTCACACCCATATAAGAGTGTTGGTAAAACTATACTCTCATACATTCCCCTCTTTGCCTCCAAAGACAAAGTTCTTTGTCTCCACAGACTCCTAAGTGCACCACTCACCCTTTTCCCCTCATCAATTCTATGATTCACCTCATCTTTCATAGACCCATCCGCTGACACGTCCACTCCCAAATATCTGAATACATTCACCTCTTCCATACTCTCTCCCTCCAATCTGATATCCAATCTTTCATCAACTAATCTTTTATCTTCATAACCTTACTCTTTCCTGTATTCACTTTTAATTTTCTTCTTTTGCATACCCTACCAAATTCATCCACCAATCTCTGCAACTTCTCTTCAGAATCTCCCAAGAGCACAGTGTCATCAGCAAAGAGCAACTGTGACAACTCCCACTTTTTGTGTGATTCTTTATCTTTTAACTCCACGCCTCTTGCCAAGACCCTCGCATTTACTTCTCTTACAACCCCATCTATAAATATATTAAACAACCACGGTGACATCACACATCCTTGTCTAAGGCCTACTTTTACTGGGAAATAATTTCCCTCTTTCCTACATACTCTAACTTGAGCCTCACTATCCTCGTAAAAACTCTTCACTGCTTTCAGTAAGCTACCTCCTACACCATACACCTGCAACATCTGCCACATTGCCCCCCTATCCACCCTGTCATACGCCTTTTCCAAATCCATAAATGCCACAAAGACCTCTTTAGCCTTATCTAAATACTGTTCACTTATGTGTTTCACTGTAAACACCTGGTCCACACACCCCCTACCTTTCCTAAAGCCTCCTTGTTCATCTGCTATCCTATTCTCCGTCTTACTCTTAATTCTTTCAATTATAACTCTACCATACACTTTACCAGGTACACTCAACAGACTTATCCCCCTATAATTTTTGCACTCTTTTGTCCCCTTTGCCTTTATACAAAGGAACTATGCATGCTCTCTGCCAATCCCTAGGTACCTTACCTTCTTCCATACATTTATTAAATAATTGCACCAACCACTCCGAAACTATATCCCCACCTGCTTTTAACATTTCTATCTTTATCCCATCAATCCCGGCTGCTTTACCCCCTTTCATTTTACCTACTGCCTCACGAACTTCCCCCACACTCACAACTGGCTCTTCCTCACTCCTACAAGATGTTATTCCTCCTTGCCCTATACACGAAATCACAGCTTCCCTATCTTCATCAACATTTAACAATTCCTCAAAATATTCCCTCCATATTCCCAATACCTCTAACTCTCCATTTAATAACTCTCCTCTCCTATTTTTAACTGACAAATCCATTTGTTCTCTAGGCTTCCTTAACTTGTTAATCTCACTCCAAAACTTTTTCTTATTTTCAACAAAATTTGTTGATAACATCTCACCCACTCTCTCATTTGCTCTCTTTTTACATAGCTTCACCACTCTCTTAACCTCTCTCTTTTTCTCCATATACTCTTCCCTCCTTGCATCACTTCTACTTTGTAAAAACTTCTCATATTTACCTGGAGTTTACCTGGAGAGAGTTTCGGGGGTCAACGCCCCCGCGGCCCGGTCTGTGACCAGGCCTCCTGGTGGATCAGCGCCTGATCAACCAGGCTGTTGCTGCTGGCTGCACGCAAACCAACGTACGAGCCACAGCCCGGCTGATCAGGAACTGACTTTAGGTGCTTGTCCAGTGCCAGCTTGAAGACTGCCAGGGGTCTGTTGGTAATCCCCCTTATGTGTGCTGGGAGGCAGTTGAACAGTCTCGGGCCCCTGACACTTATTGTATGGTCTCTTAACGTGCTAGTGACACCCCTGCTTTTCATTGGGGGGATGGTGCATCGTCTGCCAAGTCTTTTGCTTTCGTAGTGAGTGATTTTCGTGTGCAAGTTCGGTACTAGTCCCTCTAGGATTTTCCAGGTGTATATAATCATGTATCTCTCCCTCCTGCGTTCCAGGGAATACAGGTTTAGAAACCTCAAGCGCTCCCAGTAATTGAGGTGTTTTATCTCCGTTATGCGCGCCGTGAAAATTCTCTGTACATTTTCTAGGTCGGCAATTTCACCTGCCTTGAAAGGTGCTGTTAGAGTGCAGCAATATTCCGGCCTAGATAGAACAAGTGACCTGAAGAGTGTCATCATGGGCTTGGCCTCCCTAGTTTTGAAGGTTCTCATTATCCATCCTGTCATTTTTCTAGCAGATGCGATTGATACAATGTTATGGTCCTTGAAGGTGAGATCCTCCGACATAATCACTCCCAGGTCTTTGACGTTGGTGTTTCGCTCTATTTCGTGGCCAGAATTTGTTTTGTACTCTGATGAAGATTTAATTTCCTCATGTTTACCATATCTGAGTAATTGAAATTTCTCATCGTTGAACTTCATATTGTTTTCTGCAGCCCACTGAAAGATTTGGTTGATGTCCGCCTGGAGCCTTGCAGTGTCTGCAATGGAAGACACTGTCATGCAGATTCGGGTGTCATCTGCAAAGGAAGACACGGTGCTGTGGCTGACATCCTTGTCTATGTCGGATATGAGGATGAGGAACAAGATGGGAGCTAGTACTGTGCCTTGTGGAACAGAGCTTTTCACCGTAGCTGCCTCGGACTTTACTCTGTTGACGACTACTCTCTGTGTTCTGTTAGTGAGGAAATTATAGATCCATCGACCGACTTTTCCTGTTATTCCTTTAGCGCGCATTTTGTGCGCTATTACGCCATGGTCACACTTGTCGAAGGCTTTTGCATTATTATTATTATTATAATCAAAAAGAAGCGCTAAGCCACAAGGGCTATACAGCGCTGCAGGGTAGGGAAGGAAGCAAGGGAATTGGATGGCAGAAGGGAGGGGGGATGATCAGCAGGTTACAGAAAACAGCGGGGCAGGGGATAGTACGGGGGTAGAGGGTAGCAAGAGATACAAGTAGAAAGGGCTGAAAGTATCAAAATTTGTGGAGTAAGTCAGTCGTTGTCAAAAAGTCAATGAGAGAGTCCGGATGAAAGGTGGGTCCATCAGCGAGAAGGGAAGGTAAAGAGAGAGCAGCGGGGCGAAGACGACGACAGAGGTAAATTCTGCGTGCTCGTTGATAAAGTGGGCAGTCCAACAGAATGTGGCTGACTGATAATGGAGCTTGGCAATTCTCACAGAGAGGAGCAAGACGCCTCTCCATGAGATATCCATGAGTAAGACGAGTATGGCCAATGCGAAGACGGGAGAGAGTAGTCTCCCAACCTCGACACTGGTGATAAGAAGACGGCCAGTAACCTATACTCGGTTTAATAGACTGAAGTTTGTTGCCGAGCATAGTAGACCAACGTTGTTGCCAACGGGTGTGAAGGTGGGAAGATATTACAGCAAAATAGTCCGTACATGGAATACCTCTATAAGAAACTGGTAGGTCATGTACTGCTGACCGCGCAGCAGTGTCTGCCTGTTCATTGCCCTGTACGTCAACATGACCAGGGACCCAACAAAAAACAATATCTTTATGCTTAGTAAAGATGCGGCGTAGCCAAAGTTGGATACGGAGGACTAAGGGGTGAGGTGTATCAAATTTTTGTATAGCCTGTAAAGCACTAAGGGAGTCTGAGACAACCACAAATGATGACACAGGCATAGATGCAATACGGATAAGTGCTGTAAGGATGGCATATAATTCAGCAGTAAAAATACTAGCTGAAGATAGTAAATGCCCTTGTACGACGCTGTCCGGAAACACTGCTGCGAATCCTACGCCGTCAGAAGACTTAGAGCCATCTGTGTACACAGCAATGGCATGAGAATGAGAGTGAAAGTGGTCAAGAAAAAGAGAGCGGGAAGCGACCGTAGACAGTTGGGCTTTCGAGCAAGGGAGGGAGAAAGAACAGACTCGAACAGCTGGAACTTCCCAGGGGGGTAGGGAAAAGTGTGATGCTACATGTACATAGAAAGGTGGTAGTTGAAGAGAAGACAAGAGCGAATGAAGGCGAAGAGAGAAGGGACGGAGTAAGCAGGGGCGGCGAACAAATAAAGAATGTCTACTAATATCAGTGACCATTCTATAAATGGAAGGATTGCGGAGATCATGAGAGCGTACATAGTAGCGCAGGCAATGGGCATCACGGCGATCGGATAAGGATGGAACGTTCGCTTCTGCATAGAGGCTTTCGACAGGGGAAGAGCGAAAAGCACCAAGGCATAAACGTAATCCTTGGTGATGAATGGGGTTAAGGCTAGAGAGAGTAGCAGGAGATGCCGCTGAATAGATCTGGTCACCATAATCAAGTTTCGATAAAATAAGGGTGGAATGTAGGTGAAGGAGGGTTCGACGATCAGCTCCCCACGAAAGATGAGCAAGGGTTTTAAGAAGGTTCAGCCGGCTGTGACAAGTTGCCTTCAGAGAGGTAATGTGAGGTTTCCAGGATAACCTACGATCAAAGAGGAGGCCCAGAAACTTGACTGTATCACGTTCAGGGATACGTGAGCCATAGAGGTACAAAGGATGATCAGAGATGACAGAGCGTCTAGTGAAAGTGATTTGGTGGGTTTTAGTGCTGGAAAATTTAAACCCATGTGTGGTGGCCCAATTGGAAACACGGTCGACTGCATGCTGGAGAGAAACTGTAAGGAGGTGACAGTCAGCGCCTGCACAGGCAATAGCGAAGTCATCAACATAGAGTGATGACCAAATATTTGATGGAAGACTAGAGGCCAAATCATTAATAGCAAGGAGAAAAAGTGTTGTGCTCAGAACACATCCCTGGGGGACACCTTCAGCTTGGATAAAGTCCGGGGAGAGCACATTATTAACCCGAACACGGAAATGCCTGTCAGTTAAAAAGTTCTTAAGGAAGGATGGTAGATTGCCTCGAAGGCCTAAGGAGTGGGCTTGGGCTAAAATATTATACCTCCAAGTTGTGTCATATGCCTTCTCAAGATCAAAAAATATGGCAATAACTGAGTGGTTATTCGCAAAGGCATTACGAACATACGTATCCAAGCGCAGTAAGGGGTCTATGGTAGAACGTCCCTTACGAAAGCCATATTGACGAGTGGAGAGACTGTTGTGTGTCTCTAAATACCACACTAAACGTCTATTTACTAGACGTTCCATTACTTTGCAAACTGCACTGGTAAGAGCAATGGGACGATAGTGGGAGGTTTCATGTCCCGTAGTGCCTGGTTTGCGGAAAGGGAGAACAATGGCGGATTTCCACAGCTGTGGAAGAACTCCTTGTGACCAAATAAGATTGTAAAGGCGTAATAGGACTGCAAGGGCTGACTGATGTAAATGTTGTAGCATACGAATATGAATGTCGTCGGGCCCAGCTGCCGATGATCGACAAGCTGAGAGTGTTGCCTCCAGTTCTTGAAGTGTAAAAGGCACATTATACTGTTCTTCTCTGAGAGAAGAAAAGTCCAAGGGTGCTAACTCTCTGGCAGACTTTGAGGAAAGAAATGAGGGGCATAGATGGAGTCCCTGAGAAATACGGACCAGATGATTGCCAATTTCATTGGCAACATCTAGTGGGTTTGCTATATCAACACCGGCAACCCGCAGAACAGGAGCCGGGTCAGGAGAATATTTACCACTCAGTTTTCGTACTTTTTTCCAGACTGCACTCATAGAGGAAGCAGAGGTGATGGTGGAGACATAATCTCGCCAGCAAGTGCGTTTAGCGTCACGGATGACACGGCGAGCGATCGCACGCTTCTGTTTAAAATCAAGGAGTCGCTCTGTGGTTCTATTGTACCGGTACCTGCCCCATGCAGCGTGTTTCAAACGTACTGCACGAGCACAAGCAGGAGACCACCAAGGCACGCATTTCTGAGAATGCCTGCTCGAAGTTTGGGGTATAGAATGAGAAGCTGCGGTGAAAACGGAGGATGAGAAGAGGTGTAAAAGCTCATCGATGGAGGACGAAGAAGGAACCTCTTTAAAAACAGTCAGGTGTGAGTAAAGGTTCCAATTTGCCCGATTAAATTGCCAGCGTGGGGTGCGAAGAGGTGGCGAATATGAAGGGGAAGTAAGAATGATTGGGAAATGATCACTGTCATGTAAGTCCGGGAGAACAGACCAAGTAAAGTCTAATGCGGCGGAGGAAGAGCAAACTGAGAGATCGATGCAAGAGAGAGTATGAGTCCGAGGATCAAAATGGGTGTGAGTACCTGTATTTAAAACATGGAGGGGGTGGGTGGCAAGAAAAGCCTCTAACTGAATTCCACGGGAATCACAGTGAGACCCTCCCCAGAGGAAATGGTGGGCATTAAAATCACCAAGTAACAGAATTGGTGGCGGTAATGACGAAACAAGGAAGGCAAAATCCGGAATAGATAATGCCCGAGAAGGAGAGAGATATAAAGAACAGAGCGTATACCACCTATGTAAGTGGATACGGGCTGCTGTGTAATGCAGCGAAGTATGAACAAATAGCTGATGGTACGGAATATCAGTGCGGAGAAGAAGGGCACTTTCATTAAAGGTCCCATCAGGAAAAGGATCTGAAGAATACAATAAATTATAGCCTGAGATGTGAGAAATAACAGCAGAGTGTAATTTTGGTTCCTGTAAGCAAACACCAACAGGGGCAAACTGGGAGAGTAACATCTGAAGCTCACCCCGATTACCCCTGAGGCCACGTATATTCCACTGTAAAAAGGCCATGAATGGCAATGATAAAGATACTTGAAATCCGCAGGTAAGGGTTCCTACGGACTAGGAGGGTTAGAAAAGTCCACATGCGGAGGCAGTGGAAAATGTTCAAGCAGCGAAGGAACGGTGCGCTGTGAAGAAAGGAGTTGCGCAGATGGAGCAGAGGAGAGAGAAAGAGCGGAAGGTGGATCAGTGTCCATTGATGGTTTGGTCTCTGCAATATATTCAGAGATTGCTTCAAGTGTTTCAGAATTCAGAGATGTCGTATGGGAGACAATATTGGGAATGGTAGGGGGAGGATGAGTAAAGATTGGAACTGTATTGGACTGTACCAAGGTAGGGGGGGGCGAAAGGGTGGAGGGAACTGGAGAAGCGTGGCAGGGGACAGAAGAGACAGGAACCTGGGAGGTGGCAGAAGAGGAAGAAACTTGGGAGGGAACAGGGGAGGAAGGTACATTACGAGGAGGAGGGTGAACCTCTGCACTTGTAACTGAGCCAGTGAGAGGGGAAGAACTAGGGACAGAGACAGGGAGGGTAAAATGAGGAGGTGGAAGATGGGTAGGAGGTGTTACCGGACCTTTTTTTGACTTTTGAGAAGTAGAGGGACGATTGGGAAGAGGTGTCGTACGAGGTCTCGTCGATACTGAGGCTTGTAAGAGAGAACTCGAAGAAGCGAGATTAGACTGAGGCGTTGAAGTAGGGACGTCTGAGCCGAGGACAGCAAAA
This sequence comes from Cherax quadricarinatus, assembly GCF_038502225.1. NCBI lineage: Eukaryota > Metazoa > Arthropoda > Malacostraca > Decapoda > Parastacidae > Cherax > Cherax quadricarinatus. Next base: position 4,323,664 of record NC_091328.1, on the reverse strand, counting down.
GGATTAGATACAGGAGTGATTATGGGAGAGGTAACCACAGAGGTGGGTGTAGAAGATGGGATACCAGAAGTGGGGGGACGTTTTGAAACACGGGAATAAGAAACACGTGGGAGTCTCCCTTGGAGGCGGAGATGAGAAACTGCCATGGCATAAGGGAGACCTTCTGTCTCTTTGAGGTAACGGATTTCCCGCTCGTTTAAATAGACCTGACAACGGCGAGAGTACGAAGGGTGAGCCTCATGACAGTTAAGGCAAGAGGGAGATCGATTGCAAGACGTATTAGAATGGTCATCGGCACCACAGACTGGGCATTCGGCGATAGATCTGCAATATTTCGCTGGATGGCCAAATCGCCAGCAATTTCTACACTGTTGTGGTGTAGGGATCACCTTTCGAACTTGTAACCGATGTCCTGCTATATAAACTGAGGATGGGAGTTCTCGGCTGTCAAAAGTTAAACGAGCCACATTGCTAGGGTATCGTCTCCGCCCACGGGCAGGAAGAACGTAAGTGTCTACCTTGAGGATTGGGAGATCTTGGAGTTCCAGCTGTTCTAGAATGTCGGTGCCACATGTCTGGAAATTTTGTTGAACTATGGTATGGGGCAGAATAACGGTACCACTACAAGAATTGAGGGAATGATGTTTTTCAAGGGTGACAGGAACAGTATCTATATGGGAAAGACGAGAGAGCTCACGAGCCTGGGTAGCATTCTGTACGGTAATGATGCGCGTACCGCTCTTAAGAGCATGAAAAGAAATATCTTTACCAACATGGCGTAGGAGTGCCTTGCCAATACTATGGTCAGAAAGATAGGCAGTAGAGGAAGTTGGTCGTAAAGTGAAGAATTTAGTCCACTGTTCAGTCTGAAACTGAGCGTGGAAAGGTAGTGAAGGACGTGTCGATCTTTTCTGAGAAGAACGAGAAGGTGAAGGTGGAGAAGTATCATCAGCAGGTAATTGTCGTTGACGTTTAGGCGTGGGACCAGAGTTGGTCCGACGTGGAACGGGTCGGCGATTTGAAAATTGCCGCACCGTAGAGGGAGAGGCCGGAAGCATAGTCAGAGGAGAGCGAAGGTCTGATAAATCGAAGGAGTCAGTCGAGGCCTCAGTACCTGAAGCAGGTGAGGAAACAGCACCGGCAATAGGTACAGAGGCATGAGGAATGTCTGAAGAGTGGTCCAAAGACGAGGCGGGGTCAGAACGGGGTGCGGTATCAAGAAGGGGCCCGGGGGTACCAGGTTCATGGACTAGGGCTGCCATGGTTAGGTTACTTCTTTCTTTTTGTTTTTAAGAAAAAAAAAGAAAGAAGAAAAGAAAATAAAAATAAAAAAAAGAAAAAAAAAGGGGGGACCGGGGAGGGATAGTTCCTAGGAGGAATGAAAGGGCCAGAAATCTCCCTCCGCGCCCAAGAGGACTCGACACCGCTAGTAGCGCAGATGCAGCATGGAACCCGTGCCATACCCTACCCTTCATGCCAGTAAACCAGCAATCTGGGATAGCAACCTCACATCTGCCGAGCTACCTCGGTGGACAAAAGAGAGGGCGGCCGGATATCCGCCACAAAGCATACCTCCTTCAGCCACCACCCCCGGAATCCGAAAGGTGGCTTCCAGAGATACACCCGTCGCCCAAAAGACACCCAAAGCTACTCCGGGATACCGGAGAGGGATCGGGACATCCCTAGGCAATCCAGATTCCACGGCAAACTACGCCACCGCCAAGAAACCTCAACGGAATGGGATCGACCCCGGTGTCCTTTCCTCTACCTAGGAACTAGCGTGCCTGTGGGAGAAATCCCAAAGGACAAAAAGAGGAAGGGCAAAAGGGAGGAGTGGGGAGGAGGAGGAGGAAAGGAAAAAGGGGAGGATGGGGAGGATGGGATAGGGGAGGGGAGATTGGGGGGTAATTAGGTTCGGTCTGAGGAAGAAGACCGATAGGTCTAATTCCTCAGACCAAGAGCCTCTTCACCACGCCAAGGAGCCCCCCTTGAAGAGGGATGAACACAGAGTTCCATGAGTCTGGCCCTGGGGCAGAGTGCATGGGCATGTCATTTATCGCCTGTTCGAAGTCATTTGGCGTCAGGATAACATCGGATAGGCTTGTGTTAATCAAATTTTGTGGCTCTCATAAAAAATTCATTTTGATCTTCGACTCTCAGTCTGGTTAGCGGCTTGCTAAAAACTGAGTCATATTGGGACTTGAGTAGCTCACTCATTTCCTTGCTGTCATCTGTGTAGGACCCATCTTGTTTAAGTAGGGGCCCAATACTGGGCGTTGTTCTCTATTTTGATTTGGCATAGGAGAAGAAATACTTTGGGTTTCTTTCGATTTCATTTATAGCTTTTAGTTCTTCCCGCGATTCCTGACTCCTAAAGGATTCTTTTAGCTTAAGTTCGATGCTTGCTATTTCTCTGACCAGTGTCTCCCTGCGCATTTCAGATATATTGACCTCTTTTAGCCGCTCTGTTATTCTTTTCCGTCGCCTGTAAAGGGAGCGCCTGTCTCTTTCTATTTTACATCTACTCCTCCTTTTTCTTAGAGGAATAAGCCTTGTGCATACATCGAGTGCCACCGAGTTAATCTGTTCTAGGCATAAGTTTGGGTCTGTGTTGCTTAGTATATCTTCCCAGCTTATATCGGTTAGGACTTGGTTTACTTGGTCCCACTTTATGTTTTTGTTATTGAAGTTGAATTTGGTGAATGCTCCCTCGTGACTAGTCTCATTTTGTCGGTCTGGGGCTCCTCGCATACATGTCTGAACCTCAATTATGTTGTGATCTGAGTATATTGTTTTTGATATGGTGACATTTCTTATCAGATCATCATTGTTAGTGAATATGAGGTCTAGTGTATTCTCCAGTCTAGTAGGCTCTATTATTTGCTGGTTTAAATTGAATTTTGTGCAGAGATTTAAAAGCTCGTGTGAGTGTGAATTTTCATCAGAGCTGCCTCCTGGTATTATTACTGCAACAATATTATTTGCTATATTCCTCCATTTTAGGTGCCTTAAGTTGAAATCCCCCAGGAGCAAGATGTTGGGTGCAGGAGCTGGAAGATTTTCCAGACAGTGGTCAATTTTTAACAGCTGTTCCTGGAATTGCTGGGATGTTGCATCCGGAGGCTTGTAGACTACCACAATGACTAGGTTTTGGTTCTCGACCTTTACTGCTAAAACTTCCACTACGTCATTTGAGGCATTAAGCAGTTCTGTGCAAACAAGTGACTCTGCAATGTACAGGCCAACCCCCACCTTTTGCCTGTTCACTCTGTCACATCTGTATAGGTTGTAACCTGGGATCCATATTTCATTGTCCAAGTGATCCTTTATGTGGGTCTCAGTGAAAGCCGCGAACATTGCCTTTGCCTCTGCAAGCAGTCCACGGATGAAAGGTATTTTGTTGTTTGTTGCTGGCTTTAGACCCTGTATATTTGCAAAGAAGAATGTTATCGGACTGGTGGTATTGTTGGTACTGGGGGGGGATTTATGCTAACTTTTTCTCCCTTACTACTCTCTTTGCATCATCATTCCACCAATCGCTCCTCTTCCCTCCCTCACCCACTTTCCTGTAACCACAAACTTCTACTGAACACTAACACTACATTTTTAAACCTACCCCATACCTCTTCGACCCCATTGCCTATGCTCTCATTAGCCCATCTATCCTCCAATAGCTGTTTATATCTTACCCTAACTGCCTCCTCTAGTAGTTTATAAACCTTCACCTCTTTCCCTGATGCTTCTATTCTCCTTGTATCCCATCAACCTTTTACTCTCAGTGTAGCTACATATATATATATATATATATATATATATATATATATATATATATATATATATATATATATATATATATATATATATATATATATATATATATATAGTCAGTAATTCTTTGCTGAAAAAAATGGGCTGTTTACCGAGAATGTAATTAAGCGCGTCCTGTAGCCGCCACCACGACAAAGAATTCTTCCAACAATTATCATCCGACGTGTGAGCTGCCCGCCTCCGCAGCCCTTCATTCTCGACTTTACTTCTCACTTACATTTAATATCATGGTATGTGATTTCTCTTTCTCGGCTTGAAAGACCTTAATGCCTATGATTTTTGCTGGCGATGCTATATTATTTGATTTTAACAAGAATATGTCTGAATCGTAAAGGCAAAAATTTCAAAGGACAGGACAAGCGTGGCAGGGATTCGGAGTCAGTGTTTACACCAGATGTCGACCGCACACGAAGAATTAAAACTCTTAAATGAGTGGAATTAGAAGAGTAAATCCGGCGGTAAAGAACGTGATTCTGTTAATACCCAGCGAAGGCTGGGGCACTTACACACCATTAGCGGTGATTATGAAGCTCCCAGGATGGGCGGATTCTTTTATGTTGCTTCTGTGTTAATGGTACACACCCACACCACCACCGGCCACCTCTATAATGATTTCCTTCGTAAGCCTTTGGCTGTCTGCCACACTCACTCACTCGGAGACGAAAATACGTTGTTATATAAATGATGTGTTGGTCACACAAAGCCATTAATACTTATTATCTTGTTCTAACTCCAACAACACGTGGAATCCTCAAAATTACTTGCTTCCACTCACACCTGACACACTCTAATGCCTTCCCTTTAACGTTACGTCATCGAAATAATGGAGGTAGTTGGATGTGCTTCTAGCATGTTATAGACCGGTACTTTCTAAGACTCTTATTTCTATAACTAGTGCCTTAAATGTCATAGTGTTTTTTAATGAAATTTTAATAGTTCCATCATTATTTCGACTTACGAGCGATTGCAACCCCCCCCCAGTCCCAAATCTAGAATTACATCATGCCTCCTGAGTCTCCCCTGGACGGTTAACGAGTCTGGCTCACTGAGGAAAGCAGACTTCTACAATTGGCTAGAAGGACCAGAATTTATTTCAAGCTCAATGATTGGGCTTCAGAAATGATGAGAGTTCTGTTAGAGCTATAAGAATGACAAAGGGGGTTAACATTGTCTTTAATCTGGGTAGTCACTTTCACAAATTTTCCTTAGTGCATTTCTTCACGCTTAAAATTTCACGGAAATTTCTTGGAAATTTTGATAGTTGAAAGAAATACATCGTCAAACCTTTCCCTCAGCCTCATTCTCTTTCCAAGTCGTTCTACTCTTTGTATTCACTACTGATCAGTGTCACTGATCTGGACTAAATCAAGGAAAAAAAATCCTTCTCATCTTCTGTATTATGTCAGTTATTTCATATTTGAACATCAAAATGGTATACAATACCGACAGGTTGTTAGGTAAGACACATATGCAACAGTTAGACAACTTTATTCCGAAACGTTTCGCCTACACAGTAGGCTTCTTCAGTCGAATACAGAAAATAGGCAGGAACAGTAGAGATGTGAAGACGATGTAATCAGTCCATCACCCTTGTAGTCGTAGAATTTGAGGTTGTCAGTCCCTCGGCCTGGAGAAGTTCAGTTCCATAGTCAGGAACTATCTGAAGATAGGAACTATCTGAAGATAGTTCCTGACTATGGAACTGAACTTCTCCAGGCCGAGGGACTGACAACCTCAAATTCTACGACTTTAAGGGTGATGGACTGATTAATTCGTCTTCACATCTCTACTGTTCCTGCCTACTTTCTGTATTCGACTGAAGAAGCCTACTGTGTAGGCGAAACGTTTCGGAATAAAGTTGTCTAACTGTTGCATATGTGTCTTACCTATTTCATATTTGCATATTACAATAAATTTCTCTAAAACACCAAATTTCTACTGTCTTCAGCCTCCTTCACGCTGCAACACTCAACCTGAATTAAATTGTAATAAAGTTGGTAGAATTACCGACAATATGTAAAGTAAAAGGGCACAAGTGCAACTAATGTGACATTTTTTGTGGCAACGTTTCGCTCTCCAGAAGCTTTATAAAACTCCTGGAGAGCGAAACGTTGCCACAATAAAATGTCACATTAATTGCATTTGTGTCCTTTTACTGAATTAAATTCTTTATTTTTACCCCACCTTTGATTTTAGATATTTTATTTCCCTTAATCTATTTTATGATATGCATCGTCAGAGACTCATTTCCCTCATATGCAAATACATTCGCTTTCTTTCTCCTTCTCTTCCATCTGACCTCCGGGTTTATATTACCTAGATTTCTTGTGCTCATCATTTTGCTCTGTTTAGTGTTCATTTTCAACTTCTACCCACGCTTCGTCCACACTCCTCCCTTCAACACTGCAGTCTTCCTTCCGAATCTCCCCAAAAATACCGTGTCATCTGCTAAGTGCAACTTTGGCAACTTCACTTACCATCACATTAATAATGTATTGTTTTAACTCGCCTCTCCACAATACTCTGTAGCAATTATATATTTTACAATCTGCAAATACATTAAGCAACCACAGTGCCATCATGCATACCTGTCGACAGCCCGGTTATACTGGAATATATTCCCTTTCTCTTCCATATTCCCTGATCCTCATAAAAACGCTTCCAGCCACCCTTCCCACACATTTGTAACACCTGCCTCATCCCTTCCTTAACCACTTTATCCTATGCCTTTGCAGTCCATAAATGGCACGACCATCACCTTACACTTTAAAGTTAAAATTTTGATGATATTTTCAGTTCCCCCCCCCCACCCAACTCTTTCTGTAATCAATCTTCCGTACACTTTACCCTATATACTCTATAATATGTACTCTGTGTACTGTATCACTAATATATGCACTTTGGTTACTCTTCCTCTCACACGTAAGAATGTATTCTACCTGCCATTCTTTAATGCATATTTTATTCATATCTGCACACATCAATGAACCAGGAAGCTTAATTTTAAGTCCCCACAAAACATAATAATAAAGCACTGGAGGCAGGCTCATGTAAGCTACACATGTCGTGGCTCTGAAACACTGACCACCAAAAATGCCTATAATGATTGTATCAGAAAAAAAAACTTAATGACAAAGTCCTGTTAAGCTATAACCTATTAGCGAGAGTGTAATGGTTGATCTGTGCTACACTGATCCATTAGTGAAGGTGTAAGGAGAGATACTGCGGGGGAGATACTGTGCCTCTCTCTCTTCCCTGTAGCACCAGTATATAAAATATACAAGGCGTGTGGATTATTGTAATATATAATCATTAATGCCAGATATCTTGTACAGCTCAAGAAGCATCAATATTTTGACTCGTGTTATGAAGGTCATCTGAGGTGGCCAAGTGAACTTCTTAAGAAGTCGGCAACGGGGACTTATTATTATTACAATCAAGGGGGAAGCGCTAAACCCGGAGGATTATACAGCGCCTGGGGGGGGATGTGGAAGGCATTCAGGCTTAATTTGGGGAACTGGAGCACAGATCCAATTCCCTAAATCAAGAGCCCCTCACCAACATCAAGGAACCTTCCTTGAGGGCAACGGGGACTTATAAACTTTCATGTGGTCTACGTCAAGACAGTCTAGGCCTCCCCCTCCTCGCCTTCATCTATTTTATCATTTCAGAACAAATATTTTCAATTTTTTTTCGTTCAGTTTTAACAGCTGTATCTTCAATTCTTCTGTCATCTATTATCACGGTTCTATTATCACGGTTCTATTATCACGGTTCTATTAGATTTATCCTCCTGTCAGTCTATTACTTATCTTCGGTCTTACCTCGTGTTGTCTTTTGTTTTAGGTTGGCCATAGCTGCTATGTCTATTTGGAATTATTTTTTGATCGCATTTAGTTTTTTTCTATGTCAGTTTCCTCTTGCCGGGGTCTCACTCTTGCCGGGGTCTCACTCTTGCCGGGGTCTCACTCTTGCCGGGGTCTCACTCTTGCCGGGGTCTCACTCTTGCCGGGGTCTCACTCTTGCCGGGGTCTCACTCTTGCCGGGGTCTCACTCTTGCCGGGGTCTGTCAGTCTTGCCGGGGAGTGCCACTCTTGGTGGGATCTGTCAGTCTTGCCGGGGTCTCACTCTTGGTGGGATCTGTCAGTCTTGCCGGGGTCTCACTGTTGGTGGGATCGGTCACTCTTGCCGAGGTGTGCCACTGTTGGTGGGATCTGTCAGTCTTGCCGGGGTGTGTCACTGTTGGTGGGATCTGTCAGTCTTGCCGGGGAGCGCCACTCTTGGTGGGATCTGTCAGTCTTGCCGGGGTGTGTCACTTGCCGGGGTGCGTCACTCTTGCCGGGGTGTGTCACTGTATTGCATCACTGACAGTAGAAGCTTGCTCCTCCATGTCCTCTCTGCTCGTGTTAATTCTTGCAATCAGTATCTTTGTAATGGAAATTCTTTCGTATCACTAGTTCAGCCATGTATTTGAGTAACTGTGTGTGTGTGTGTGTGTGTGTGTGTGTGTGTGTGTGTGTGTGTGTGTGTGTGTGTGTTTCTAGTGTTGTAAGTCCTCTTTATAGGAGTCAAATAACTGAAACCATGACTTAAAAAAAATGTATTTAAGCAGTATTAACGACGCTTGTGACTCGAGATGGCCCTCTGTGTAGGCGACGCGTCGCCAGTATTCACAGTATATTACATTCACCTCTCTTGTACCACCGCATTGGTATTTAACATCAATTCCCTCTACTGGAAGCCTCGATGGAAGAGGAACCGAGGCTCCTCAGTAACTACTGTGATGTGTTTTAACTTCCATGTGTTTGTGTGAGGGAGGCGAAGGGCGAGGGCCGCCTCCGAGCGACGATTTACGAAAGCTCACACGAAACCCTGTGGGAAAATTGATTTTAATACGACTCTAATGAAACATGACTGCTTAAATCAGCCGTGGTGACCGGCCAATAAAGAAATGCGAAAAGTTTTTGTTGATAGTCAGGAGGCAGGCGCCGCCCGAGCGATAAGGATTCAGACCTTGAGTATTGTGTTTCATTTTCCATTCAGTATCTTCGCGGATCTTCGGATTGACAAAAAACGGGGGAAGAATGGCGAATGCTCTTTTTGGAGGGTAACTGGAATGTTAGGCTATGAAGTACATAGTTAACTATGTCCATTTAGTAGTCAAATTAGAGAAAATTTACATAAGAGTGGTTTAAGGCGTTTACCTCAAACTCAGAGTAAAAAAAGAAGTGTGTAACTGCAACTATATGAGGAGTAGAGGATAGTTGTCTACTCTGCTCTACTCTATAGAGCAGACGCCGCAGGGAGGCAGTGTGAAGACAGTTTTTGTCTCACCTACCTACCTAGAGAGACAAGGAAGGTTAGAAATGAGATACTACTAACCAGGACTTTTACCTGAGGAATTACACACATGGGTAACTGGGCATTTTATTGTGTGTCTAATTCTTCGACTTAACGGCATAATATACCATTGATTTTTAAACTTTTTATTTATTTTCTAATTACTCCTTTCAACCTTAGTACGTAAGTCGATCTATTAACTAACACTGTATTTAGACAAAACTTACTAATTTATGGCTTATCCTTTACTAAAAATAATGACTCACATTTAACGACCTTCATCTTGTTGTTAGAGATCAAGATATTAATTCCCAGTAGTGATTTTTCAACGGCTAATTTCCCTTCGTTTAAACCATACCACTGGCTGGGTTAGAACCCGCGATCAGAGTCATGAAACTCCAGACAAACGAGTTAGTGGCCAACGCGTCGGTTTGGAGTTTTATGACTCTCTGATCGCGGGTTTTAACCCCGCCCGTGGTATGGTTTGTTTGCAATCGTGTCATTACGATTTCGTGAGTCATGTTCCCTTCGTTTAGCTAGCTGGCCACAGCAATCTCTGGTCCCCTGGGTATTCACCCAGCTGCTCATCTACTCAACTAACTCCTTCGTACCCTAACTTAATATCAGTTAGCTCATCACCTCACTGCGTGAAAGTTACAATACCTTAACTGGAACAATTCACAACTAACTCTTTAGCCGAGAATGAAACTAAATGACCTTTCGGTCAGTTATTGGACCGTTGTAATGTCTCTAAGGGTCCAAGACCGACTGAAATGTTATCTGGTTTTATCTTCAGCTTCTAAGTTGAAAATGGCCACTTACACTTTTTTTACCTTCGTCGTCGCATTAACAGCGGTTGCTGTTACTAGCTGTTGCTAACTACCCTGCCACTTTGGCTTGCCACTTAACTTTTACTACCCTTTTTTAACCACTTTTTTTTATCTTTATACAGCCACTTACTATCCTCTTGGACGCACCACTTTGCCATTTCACAGATAACCGTAAAAGTGACCTCTAATAACAGGAAAGCTGCCCACTTGATTCCTGCTTCTTCACTACATTTTTTCCTCTTTCTCTTCTTGGCCCACTTAATTTTGACCACTTACTGCATCCCCCTTGAATACACCACCACTTGTTGCATCACCCTCGACCATCTCACAACCACTTGTTGCATCACCCTCGACCATCTCACAACCACTTGTTGCATCACCCTCGACCATCTCACAACCACTTGTTGCATCGCCTTCGACCATCTCACAACCACTTGTTGCATCGCCCTCGACCATCCCACAACCACTTCCAACCACTTGTTGCACAACCATCTCGCAACCACTGTTGCATCACCCTCGACCATCTCACAACCACTTGTTGCATCACCCTCGACCATCTCACAACCACTTGTTGCATCACCCTCGACCATCTCACAACCACTTGTTGCATCACCCTCGACCATCTCACAACCACTTGTTGCATCACCCTCGACCATCTCACAACCACTTGTTGCATCACCCTCGACCATCCCACAACCACTTGTTGCATCACCCTCGACCATCCCACAACCACTTGTTGCATCACCCTCGACCATCCCACAACCACTTGTTGCATCACCCTCGACCATCCCACAACCACTTGTTGCATCACCCTCGACCATCCCACAACCACTTGCTTGACTGACCTAGACACAATGGTGTTCGGGAAGCCATGGCAGAGGATAGCAGTAGAGACAGTTGCAGGGAAGGGAAGGTAGTGGCAGGGGAATACTGGCAGGGGAATACTGGCAGGGGGGAGTAGATAGGAGTAATAACAGGGGATGGCCGAGAGACGTATCTTAATGTAACAGGTAAGAGGAGCCGGGATCTATAATGAAATCTTCAAGAACACGCAGCCGCCCGCACCCTGTAGTGTATTAGAATTATATTTCCCCTTATTATTTGGCAGGACGTCTGTCTAACTTGGTGTTTGTGAGTAGATGTGTGTTTCCGCGTGTTTGTCTGTGTTTATGTCTGTCCGTGTTAAAACATTCGGTAATCAAGAGCGCGACTGGAACGCACTGTTTGTGCGCTGAAACGCACTTTAGATAGATGTAATGCATTTATTGTGATGGGTAAAGTATCCGTACGTGCTGATACATGTTTATGAACGTTTATACCTACTTGAGGTCTTTGTAAATGGTCGAAGTCGGACCGAAACGTCGTCAAAAACTCCTATATGCAGGTTATTTTCTGTATTGTTCCAGTCACGTTATTGTGCCTTTTTCTTCTTCTAAACCTAATTACGGCACTGAAAAATCATCAGCATCTCGGTGAAAATATCGCCATAATTTATTCTCAGGAAACCTTAATTTAACAAGAAAAACGAACACAGAATTATAAAAAAAAAAAAAAAAAAAAAGGAAAACAAGAATATGCCTGAGGCAATTGATTGAATTTAGGCCTAGCAAACTGAGTTTACCAATGCATTACAAGGAATCATGTTTGCATTAACTGGTCTACGGTGTTTGCAGTAAATATCTGTAGTGTTTGCAATATTTTATATTTCAGAATACAGTGGTTGCTGGTGACAGCTCAGAACTGACTTGTATTACAGAAGGGGAGACTAAATGATGTTGATGAGCGACCATCCCGTGACTATTATAACCATCCTGTGATCATTATAACCATCCTGTGATCATTGTAACCATCCTGTGATCATTGTAACCATCCTGTGATCATTATAACCATCCTGTGATCATTGTAACCATCCTGTGATCATTATAACCATCCTGTGATCATTGTAACCATCCTGTGATCATTATAACCATCCCGTGACCATTATAACCATCCTGTGACCATTATAACCATCCCGTGACCATTATAACCATCCTGTAACCATTATAACCATCCTGTAACCATTATAACCATCTTGTGACCATCCACTGACATTACAAGGTCATACTTGTGCCCTCAAAAAAGCCCAGGATGGATGAAAACATCGCACAAATTTCCTCTGGGAAGTATGCGAAGTATGTTTAGGTAATCAATGAGAAATTGTTCTCCAGGAAGTGAACAAAAGAACACTGTTCTCATTTCGTATTTTAGTAAAGGTCGATTCTAGACAATCATCATCTTCCTTAAGCATTTGAACAAATGGGTGTAGGGAAGCAAAAATTAAGTACGCTAGAGAATGGAAAAAGTGTAGAAGACAAAGGACCCAGGAAAATAACGAATTTAGTCGAAGAGCCAGAAACGAATATGCACAAATATGAAGGGAGGCCCAGCGACAATATGAAAATGGTATAGCATAGAAAGTCAAGTCTGACCTGAAGTTGTTGTATAGCCAGGTAATCAGGCTGAGGAAGGAAGGTGGGGAGCTCACAAGAAACGACCAAGAGGTATGTAAGGAGCTCAACATGAGATTTAAAGAAGTATTTACAGTGGAGACAGGAAGTACTCAAGGAATTAAGAATAGGGAGGTACACAAACAAGTGCTGGATGAAATACACAAAACTGAGATGGTGGTGAAGAAGCTATGTGAACTTGATACCTCAAAGGCGGTAGGACCAGGCAACATCTCTCCGTGGGTCCTAAGAGAAGGAGCGGAGATGCTGTGTGTACCACTAACAAAAATCAACACATCCATTGAAACTGGGAAACTCCCTGAGGTATGGAAGATAGCAAATGTAGTCCCAATTTTTAAGAAAGGAGGCAGACATGAGGCATTAAACTACAGACCTGTGTCACTGACGTGTATAGTATGCAAAATCATGGAGAAGATTATTAGGAGGAGAGTGGTGAATCACGTAGAAAGACACAGACTTATAAACGACACCCAGCACGGTTTCAGGGAAGGAAAATCCTGTGTCACAAACCTACTGGAGTTTTATGACAAAGTAACATAAGTAACACAAGAGAAGGGTTGATAGACTGCATTTTCTTGGACTGCAAGAAGACCTTCGACAGAGTTCCTCACAAGAGGTTAATGTTAAAGCTAGAGGATCAGGCACACATAACAGGAAAGGCACTGCAATGGATCAGAGAATATCTGACAGGGAGGCAACGAGTTATGGTACGTGACGAGGTGTCAGAGTGGGCGCCTGTGAACAGCGGGATTCCACAGGGGTCAGTCCTAGGACCTGTGCTGTTTTTGTTATATACGAATGACATAACGGAAGGGATAGACCCAGAAGTATCTGTTTGCAGATGATGTGAAGTTAATGAGAATAATTAAATCTGTCGAGGATCAGGCAGGACTGCAAAGAGACCTGGACAAGCTACAAGCCTGGTCCAGCTACAAGCCTGGTCCAGCAACTGGCTCCTTGAATTTAACCCCGCCAAATGCAAAGTCATGAAGATTGGGGAAGGGCAAAGAAGACCGCAGATTATAGTCTAGGTGGCCAAAGACTGCAAACCTTACCCAAGGAAAAAGATTTTGGGGTGAATATAATACTGAGCTCATCTCCTGAGGCGCACATCAGTCAGATACTGCTGCAGCAAACGGGCTCTGGCGAACCTGAGAATAGCATTCAGATACCTCAGTAAGGAATCGTTCAAGACTCTGTGCACCATATACGTCAGACCCATATTGGAGCATGCAGCACCAGTTTGGAATTCACACCTGGTCAAGCACGTCAAGAATTAGAGAAAGTGCAAAGGTTTGCAACAAGACTAGTCCCAGAGCTAAGGGGATTGTCCTACGAAGAAAGGTTAAGGGAAATCGGCCTGACGACAGTGGAGAACAGGAGGGTCAGGGGAGACATGATAACGACTTATAAAATAATGCTAGGTATTAACAAGGTGGACAAAGGCAGGATGTTCCAGAGATGGGACACAGCAACAAGGGGTCACAATTGGAAGTTGAAGACTTCTACGAGTCAAAGGGATGTTAGGAAGTATTTCTTCCGAGTTGTCAGGAAGTGGAATAGCCTAGAATATGACGTAGTGGAGGCAGGAACCATACATAGTTTTAAGACGAGGTTTGATGAAAGCTCATGGAGCAGGGAGATAGATTACCTAGTAGCAATCAGTGAAGAGGCGGGGCCAGGAGCTTTGAATCGATCCCTGCAACCACAAATAGGCGAGTACAAATAAGCGAGTACATGCCCGAAGCTATGTATCGACCACTGCAACCAAAATTAGCCGAGTACACAGGGCAGCACCAGCATCAACGTACCTTACGGTATCACACAACTCCCCTAAGTAGTAATCCGACTGTTCTAATTTCCCAACCTCAAAAAAACTGAAGAAAACCTAACGTAAGGAAGTGAGGTACTAAAAAACGACAACTTAAGTGTTCCACAGAGCACTTAAAGTGCTCCGGCCCACAGTTTTTCTTCTGTTCTTTTTGCTTCATGTCTAAGTAAAACTATTATTATGATTTACGGCCATTTATTTCTCCTGCAGTAAATACCCAGTTTGAAAATTAAGGTTTGCCAATTATGTTCTCTAATTTTGCACTGTTATTATGGGACTGGTGTGAGGGCGTCGGCCATCTTGTTCTCTACCATCTTCTTTCCTTCCTTCCTTCTCCTTTCCTTCGGCTGAAGCACAGGCTGTGCTTCAGTCTTCAACTCCAAGACTGAGGGGACTGATTACCTCATCTTTTGTATATAGTTCTGTTTTCCAGTTAAGTCCTCTTAATTTGGCGAAACGTCTACAATAAAAGATACCCAGATGCTGCGCAATGTGCCTAATTTTCAGCCTATGGGCTGGGGCGCACGCGCACACACACACACACACACACACACACTAGGGTTCCCTACTGTGCGCGCGCCCCATGATGATCGTGACTGTGGAAGTTCTCTGATATGATCACAAACTCCCCCCCACCGTCAGTCCCCCCTCCCTCCCCCCACCCCCAACACCACTCGCGGTCTATTCTCGAAGTCAAAAACCACTCGTATACGCTTTCAAAATGACAGTCGTAACTTTTTATAGCATCTCTTGTATTTTGGAGTAATTTCTTATTTAAATTTTTCGAGAGGAAGTGAACGGGGCGGTGTTGAAGAGGGGGGGAGGGAGGGAGGGACAAAAAGATGGAGGACGGAGGGCATAGTGAGGTATACCAACCCATTCTGTTTTTTTTTACTGTGCCTGAAAGACCACGGACATGGACCGGGCCGCGGGGGCGTTGATCCCCGGAATAACCTCCAGGTAACCTCCAGGTAACCGTTGTAATGTCAGGTTCGAGACGACACTGTGTCCCCCCCTCCCTGTTCAGGCAGGTCGGAGGATCAAGCCTCCAATGTTTCGCACAATTATTAACGTTGGTGTTGTAACATACCGCTCCCTTAGTCTCCCCAAGTGGTCTACCTTCCTCTGTTGAAGCATCAAACTCGTCTCCAGGAATTAGTCAGTGGTAATCAATGTTACCAGTGACAATCTATCTTAAAATTCGTAAGTATAGAAACTGTAGTAAGGCTATATTATGTAAAGTCACCTTATACTTCCGTTCTCTTGGTTAATACCTTTATCTTCCAGTGGAATTAACACTAACTATATGCCTTTCCTATACTACAAAAAAAGTCACGAATGGTAATGTGTAAATTTCCTAAAAACGTTGTGAAATTTTTTTTTTAAGATGATTTCCATAGTAGGTTTTTTTTTCAGGTTGGTTAAAAGACGAAGGTTCACTGAGCGAGGTATTGACGCACCAGGCTCTCCTCGCCTGTACTGTTGACGCACCAGGCTCTCCTCGCCTGTACTGTTGAAACACCAGGCTCTCCTCGCCTGTACTGTTGACGCACCAGGCTCTCCTCGCCTGTACTGTTGACGCACCAGGCTCCCCTCGCCTGTACTGTTGACGCACCAGGCTCCCCTCGCCTGTACTGTTGACGCACCAGGCTCCCCTCGCCTGTACTGTTGACGCACCAGGCTCCCCTCGCCTGTACTGTTGACGCACCAGGCTCTCCTCGCCTGTACTGTTGACGCACCAGGCTCTCCTCGCCTGTACTGTTGACACACCAGGCTCTCCTCGCCTGTACTGTTGACACACCAGGCTCTCCTCGCCTGTACTGGTGACACACCAGGCTCTCCTCGCCTGTACTGGTGACACACCAGGCTCTCCTCGCCTGTACTGGTGACACACCAGGCTCTCCTCGCCTGTACTGGTGACACACCAGGCTCTCCTCGCCTGTACTGGTGACACACCAGGCTCTCCTCGCCTGTACTGGTGACACACCAGGCTCTCCTCGCCCGTACTGGTGACACACCAGGCTCTCCTCGCCCGTACTGGTGACACACCAGGCTCTCCTCGCCCGTACTGGTGACACACCAGGCTCTCCTCGCCCGTACTGGTGACACACCAGGCTCTCCTCGCCCGTACTGGTGACACACCAGGCTCTCCTCGCCCGTACTGGTGACACACCAGGCTCTCCTCGCCCGTACTGGTGACACACCAGGCTCTCCTCGCCCGTACTGGTGACACACCAGGCTCTCCTCGCCCGTACTGGTGACACACCAGGCTCTCCTCGCCCGTACTGGTGACACACCAGGCTCTCCTCGCCCGTACTGGTGACACACCAGGCTCTCCTCGCCCGTACTGGTGACACACCAGGCTCTCCTCGCCCGTACTGGTGACACACCAGGCTCTCCTCGCCCGTACTGGTGACACACCAGGCTCTCCTCGCCCGTACTGGTGACACACCAGGCTCTCCTCGCCCGTACTGGTGACACACCAGGCTCTCCTCGCCCGTACTGGTGACACACCAGGCTCTCCTCGCCCGTACTGGTGACACACCAGGCTCTCCTCGCCTGTACTGGTGACACACCAGGCTCTCCTCGCCTGTACTGGTGACACACCAGGCTCTCCTCGCCTGTACTGGTGACACACCAGGCTCTCCTCGCCTGTACTGGTGACACACCAGGCTCTCCTCGCCTGTACTGGTGACACACCAGGCTCTCCTCGCCTGTACTGGTGACACACCAGGCTCTCCTCGCCTGTACTGGTGACACACCAGGCTCTCCTCGCCTGTACTGGTGACACACCAGGCTCTCCTCGCCTGTACTGGTGACACACCAGGCTCTCCTCGCCTGTACTGGTGACACACCAGGCTCTCCTCGCCTGTACTGGTGACACACCAGGCTCTCCTCGCCTGTACTGGTGACACACCAGGCTCTCCTCGCCTGTACTGGTGACACACCAGGCTCTCCTCGCCTGTACTGGTGACACACCAGGCTCTCCTCGCCTGTACTGGTGACACACCAGGCTCTCCTCGCCTGCACTCTCGACACACCAGGCTCTCCTCGCCTGCACTCTCGACACACCAGGCTCTCCTCGCCTGTATTGACACACCAGGCTCTCCACGCCTGTATTGACACACCAGGCTCTCCACGCCTGTATTGTTGACACACCAGGCTCTCCACGCCTGTATTGACACACCAGGCTCTCCACCCCTGTATTGTTGACACACCAGGCTCTCCACGCCTGTATTGTTGACACACCAGGCTCTCCTCCCCTGTATTGTTGACACACCAGGCTCTCCTCCCCTGTATTGTTGACACACCAGGCTCTCCTCATCTGTGTTGACACACCAGGCTCTCCTCATCTGTGTTGACACACCAGGCTCTCCTCATCTGTGTTGACACACCAGGCTCTCCTCACCTGTATTGTTGACACACCAGGCTCTCCAAACCTGTGTTGACACACCAGGCTCTCCAAACCTGTGTTGACACACAGGGCTCTCCAAACCTGTGTTGACACACCAGGCTCTCCAAACCTGTGTTGTTGACACACCAGGCTCTCCTCACCTGTATTGTTGACACACCAGGCTCTCCTCACCTGTATTGTTGACAAACCAGGCTCTCCTCGCCTGTATTGACACACCAGGCTCTCCTCGCCTGTATTGTTGACACTCCAGGCTCTCCTCGCCTGTATTATTGACACACCAGGCTCTCCTCACCTGTATTGTTGACACACCAGGCTCTCCTCGCCTGTATTGACACCAGGCTCTCCACGCCTGTATTGTTGACACACCAGGCTCTCCTCACCTGTATTGTTGACACACCAGGCTCTCCTCACCTGTATTGTTGACACACCAGGCTCTCCTCACCTGTATTGTTGACACACCAGGCTCTCCTCACCTGTATTGTTGACACACCAGGCTCTCCTCACCTGTATTGTTGACACACCAGGCTCTCCTCACCTGTATTGTTGACACACCAGGCTCTCCTCACCTGTATTTTTGACACACCAGGCTATCCTCACCTGTATTGTTGACACACCAGGCTCTCCTCGCCTGTATTGGCACACCAGGCTCTCCACGCCTGTATTGTTGACACACCAGGCTCTCCTCGCCTGTATTGACACACCAGGCTCTCCTCGCCTGTATTGACACACCAGGCTCTCCTCGCCTGTATTGACACACCAGGCTCTCCTCGCCTGTATTGTTGACTCACCAGGCTCTCCTCGCCTGTATTGTTGACACACCAGGCTCTCCTCACCTGTACTGTTGACACACCAGGCTCTCCTCACCTGTACTGTTGACACACCAGGCTCTCCTCACCTGTACTATTTACACACCAGGCTCTCCTCACCTGTATTGACACCAGGCTCTCCTCACCTGTACTGTTTACACACCAGGCTCTCCTCACCTGTATTGTTGACACCAGGCTCTCCTCACCTGTACTGTTTTCACACCAGGCTCTCCTCACCTGTATTGACACACCAGGCTCTCCTCAACTGTACTGTTTACACACCAGGCTCTCCTCACCTATATTTTTGACACACCAGGCTCTCCTCACCTGTATTTTTGACACACCAGGCTCTCACCTGCATTGTTGACACCAGGCTCTCCTCTCCTGTATTGTTGACACACCAGGCTCTCACCTGTATTGACGCACCAGGCTCTCCTCACCTGTATTGTTGACACACCAGGCTCTCCTCACCTGTATTGTTGACACACCAGGCTCTCCTCACCTGTATTGTTGACACACCAGGCTCTCCTCACCTGTATTGTTGACACACCAGGCTCTCCTCACCTGTATTGTTGACACACCAGGCTCTCCTCACCTGTATTGTTGACACACCAGGCTCTCCTCACCTGTATTGTTGACACACCAGGCTCTCCTCACCTGTATTGTTGACACACCAGGCTCTCCTCACCTGTATTGTTGACACACCAGGCTCTCCTCACCTGTATTGTTGACACACCAGGCTCTCCTCACCTGTATTGTTGACACACCAGGCTCTCCTCACCTGTATTGTTGACACACCAGGCTCTCCTCACCTGTATTGTTGACACACCAGGCTCTCCTCACCTGTATTGACACACCAGGCTCTCCTCACCTGTATTGTTGACACACCAGGCTCTCCTCACCTGTATTGTTGACACACCAGGCTCTCCTCACCTGTATTGACACACCAGGCTCTCCTCGCCTGTATTGTTGACACACCAGGTTCTCCTTGCCTGTATTGTTGACACACCAGGCTCTCCTTGCCTGTATTGACACACCAGGCTCTCCTCGCCTGTATTGTTGACACACCAGGCTCTCCTCGCCTGTATTGACACACCAGGCTCTCCTCGCCTGTATTGACACACCAGGCTCTCCTCGCCTGTATTGACACACCAGGCTCTCCTCGCCTGCACTGTCGACACACCAGGCTCTCCTCAACTGCACTGTCGACACACCAGGCTCCCCTCAACTGCACTGTCGACACACCAGGCTCCCCTCAACTGCACTGTCGACACACCAGGCTCTCCTCAACTGTACTGTTGACACACAAGGCTCTCCTCAACTGTATTGACACCAGTCTCTCCTCAACTGTACTGTTGACACACCAGGCTCTCACCTGTATTGTTGACACACCAGGCTCTCCTCACCTGTATTGACACACCAGGCTCTCCTCAACTGTACTGTTTACACACCAGGCTCTCCTCACCTATATTTTTGACACACCAGGCTCTCCTCACCTGTATTTTTGACACACCAGGCTCTCACCTGTATTGTTGACACCAGGCTCTCCTCACCTGTATTGACGCACCAGGCTTTCCTCACCTGTATTGTTGACACACCAGGCTATCCTCTCCTGTATGGATACCAGGCTCTCCTCACCTGTATTGTTGACACCAGGCTCTCCTCACCTGTATTGTTGACACACCAGGCTCTCCTCACCTGTATTGTTGACACACCAGGCTCTCCTCACCTGTATTGTTGACACACCAGGCTCTCCTCACCTGTATTGTTGACACACCAGGCTCTCCTCACCTGTATTGTTGACACACCAGGCTCTCCTCACCTGTATTGTTGACACACCAGGCTCTCCTCACCTGTATTGTTGACACACCAGGCTCTCCTCACCTGTATTGTTGACACACCAGGCTCTCCTCACCTGTATTGTTGACACACCAGGCTCTCCTCACCTGTATTGTTGACACACCAGGCTCTCCTCACCTGTATTGTTGACACACCAGGCTCTCCTCACCTGTATTGTTGACACCAGGCTCTCCTCACCTGTATTGACACCAGGCTCTCCTCACCTCTATTGTTGACACACCAGGCTCTCCTCACCTGTATTATAGCACTTATATTACTCAGTGTTTATGTATTCTCATTTCTGTACTATATTTGTTGACGCACACATTGTGTTGTCTGCTTGACCCCAGGGTGCAACCCATTCTGTTCTGTCTAATCCATCGTGTGTGTACTCGCCTTTTTGTGGTTGCAGGGGTCTATTCATAGCTCCTGGTCCCGCCTCTTCACTCGTCGCTATTAGGTCACACTCTCCTTGCTTCATGAGTTTTACCATGGCTCATCTTAAAACTATGTATGGTTCCTGCCTCCACTACGTCACTTTCCAGACTATTCCACTTCCTGACAACTATGACTTAAGAAATGCTTAACATCCCTTTGACTCATCTGGGTCTTCAACTTCCAATTGTGATCTCCTGTTTGTGTCTCGTCTCTGGAACATCCTGTGTGTGTGTGTGTGTGTGTGTGTGTGTGTGTGTGTGTGTGTGTGTATTACACACTTAATACAACACATCTACCATTCTGTTACAAGTGCTTAATATTGCAAAGAAATAAGTGATGAGTGTATGACTGTAGCTCTGAAAATAGGTGCTGCACCTTCCCTGCCCTCTACGGTTGCTGGCTACCTCAGAGGTCACAGCGGCTGGAACTGTTTGAAGCAGCCACTGAGTTGTTCAGGTTGAAACAGGAAAGAAAGCTATAAGATTCTAAAGACACTCTGACCTACAAGGTCACATGGCATAAAACACACACACACAGGCATAACAATCTTTGTCTAAATATCAATATTAAAAGGATTTATATTTATCTTTAATTTGATTGGCGTATAATTAGTGTGGAACACTTAAAAAAGAAATGACTGCTAAAGCTACAACTCAAGCGATCGTATATGCAAATTTTTTATTTGGTCAGAAAATGCAATCATTACTACCTACCCCATAATATCTATTACCTCAGTTGAAAAAATGGAGCCATAATACTTGTTCCATTTCCTTCTTGTGTTAGTGTGACTAGTCAATGGTCCAAGTCAGACCGAAACGTCGTCATAAGTTTCTATGTGCAGGAGAAGAGAGAAAGGCAACCAGTTACCTGTCCTTGACCTGCTACTCCACACGGACAGTGATAGACTCTTATTGAACGTGGGAAGAAAATCGGCATACAAGAATGCCAATAGATGTGTGGTGAGAGGCTGTCCCAGACGTGTAGATATCCAGTCCACAGTTTCCCGAGGGGGTGTGAATATTTTATACACAGGCCTTTAAACTACTGCACCTCCATCATTTCATAACTGATTGCAGGAAACGTGCAGCACTTATCAACAGGTACACGAGTTAGAGTTATCTAAGCTTATTTCTTGGATAGCATTAAAAATGGGTTGGGCGAATATTTGAATAATTTGGTTAGTGGATTTGGCTTTGAAACCTGCCAAGTATGGGCCAGTATTAATATTATAATCAAGTAATAAATAGCTAATCGTATGGGCCAGTAGGCCTGCTGCTGTGGTCCTCTATGATCTAATAGAGAACGCACAAAATTTAGTTTAATCTGTCAGCAACGTTGCATGCAGCCAAGCCTGGCAATAACAGGCAGTATTACGTACATCGGTGTGGATATGGCTCACACACCTTTCTGTAATGCAATTACCACTTGGGAACAAGCCAAAGACAGCAAACAATAACCGAGTTATATTTCTTTCACCAAACAAGTTGGTATTTACAAAATATTTTAACCTATGTTTAGTATTTACACTATGCAGAATGAGGCGAAAGCAAGCACAAGACACAGGGAACCGTGATCGACCAGCAGTGAAGGTCAGTCTGCCAAAGTTGTTTCCAGGAGTGTACCACATCGCTTCACAGCTTCTTTGGGATTCCTTGTTGGCTGGTTGAACCGAAGTACTGGCATAACGACGGGGTCTTTTAGATCTTTAAACCCTTAGCACCTGGTTGGCTGGTCGAGAGGCATGCCTATATGGATGTGTGACGTACGCTGAATAAAATGTAATATACTCTTAGCATGCTTAAAATAGTCAGCTTAAAACTGCTACTAACTATTCCAATTCTCAGAGATTTAGCAAGAAGCAGAGAGACCACAGAATCGCCGATGGAGTAGTTGACACTATACCGTGTGGGTAGTGATGAGAAGTTTGTGGGCGAAACAGCAATATCTCTAGAACCGACAACAACTGCACCAACAACTGCACCAACAACTGCACCAACAACTGCACCAACAACTGCACCAACAACTGCACCAACAATTGCACCAACAATTGCACCAACAACTCCACAACAACTCCACAACTGCACGAACAACTCCACAACTGCACGAACAACTCCACAACTGCACGAACAACTCCACAACTGCACGAACAACTCCACAACTGCACGAACAACTCCACAACTGCTGCAGCATCCACTGTAACTTCAGTAGCAATTTCACCCTCAACAATAACCTCACTGAAAGCTCTCCAGTACACTCACATAAGACTGTAGGGATGAAAAGAGAAACAGATAGGAGGCAAGCAGTCAGTGATTCAGTCGCGGCCGCGTGTCATGTACCTTGCTTAAACTCGGTGATCACAGTAATACTGGAAGCTCTCTGACGCGTATGTTCATCTCGAGGCCCTCACATAAGATGCTTGGCTATCTGATGGAACGCATCCACCACGTATCAATCAGGCCACAGATCACTGGCAGTTATCAACCGAGGGAATATCTCTATAATGGATCATCGAGTTATATACTCGATCGTATAATTCACGAGGGCTAACCCGTGTGGCTTCAGAAAACAATACAAGAGTCACCCCACATTTCAGCTTCAGTTCACAAGTGAAAAAACAGGCTGTCCTGGCATTTATTATTAATGCAACGAGAAAGAAAAACTAAAACAACAAAAATAATTCAGTAACCGGCTTATTAAGTGTAAAAAAATATTGATAACACGAGCGTCATTAAGGCTGCATATCACATGTACAATACCAAACTGGAATACCTTAATTAATAAAATTAGAATTAAATCCCTGAATGAGACTAAATTCTGAGAGAGAGAGCATAAGCATAATCATGGGGGAGCGCTAAACCCGTAGGATCACAGATCCAATTCCCTAGGTCAAGAGCCCCTCACCAGCGTCAAGGAACCTCCCTTGAGGGGAGAGAGAGAGAGAGAGAGAGAGAGAGAGAGAGAGAGAGAGAGAGAGAGAGAGAGCATAAGCATAATCATGGGGGAGCGCTAAACCCGTAGGATCACAGATCTAATTCCCTGGGTCAAGAGCCCCTCACCAGCGTCAAGGAACCTCCCTTGAGGGGAGAGGGGGAGAGAGAGAGAGAGAGAGAGAGAGAGAGAGAGAGAGAGAGAGAGAGAGAGAGAGCATAAGCATAATCATGGGGGAGCGCTAAACCCGTAGGATCACAGATCTAATTCCCTGGGTCAAGAGCCCTCACCAGCGTCAAGGAACCTCCCTTGAGGGGAGAGAGAGAGAGAGAGAGAGAGAGAGAGAGAGAGAGAGAGAGAGAGAGAGAGAGAGAGAGAGAGAGCATAAGCATAATCATGGGGGAGCGCTAAACCCGTAGGATCACAGATCTAATTCCCTGGGTCAAGAGCCCCTCACCAGCGTCAAGGAACCTCCCTTGAGGGGGGGGAGAGAGAGAGAGAGAGAGAGAGAGAGAGAGAGAGAGAGAGAGAGAGAGAGAGAGAGAGAGCGCATAAGCATAATCATGGGGGAGCGCTAAACCCGTAGGATCACAGATCCAATTCCCTAGGTCAAGAGCCCCTCACCAGCGTCAAGGAACCTCCCTTGAGGGGAGAGAGAGAGAGAGAGAGAGAGAGAGAGAGAGAGAGAGAGAGAGAGAGAGAGAGAGAGAGAGCATAAGCATAATCATGGGGGAGCGCTAAACCCGTAGGATCACAGATTAAATTCCCTGGGTCAAGAGCCCCTCACCAGCGTCAAGGAACCTCCCTTGAGGGGGGAGAGAGAGAGAGAGAGAGAGAGAGAGAGAGAGAGAGAGAGAGAGAGAGAGCATAAGCATAATCATGGGGGAGCGCTAAACCCGTAGGATCACAGATCTAATTCCCTGGGTCAAGAGCCCCTCACCAGCGTCAAGGAACCTCCCTTGAGGGGAGAGAGAGAGGGAGAGAGAGAGAGAGAGAGAGAGAGAGAGAGAGAGAGAGAGAGAGAGAGAGAGAGAGAGAGAGAGAGAGAGAGAGAGACCTCTCGGTATATATACCTCCACAAGGAGCAAAGATTCATCACCATAATACTGAGTTGTGCAACGTTTAGATCCTAGGGGATAAAAATAACTTTCACATTTATAAACCAGGTAACGTAGAGTTGGATCTTACAGTGTGTGTGTTAGTGTGTGTGTGTGTGTGTGTGTGTGTGTGTGTGTGTGTGTACTCACCTATTTGTGGTTGCAGGGGTCGAGTCCTAGTGTGTGTGTGTGTGTGTGTAAGATCTGAGAACCACGGTAAGAAGAAATCTGAAGCTAAGACTTTAGTACCTAAGACTACGTAAATAAGGCTAACAGATTCCTTGGATATATATACCAAGAAGAGCAAGTAACAAGAGTTCAGAGTAGAGAAAAGAGGGACGTGAACCAAGACTTAAAGCATTTATTAGGAAACGTTTCGGTTGTAGAACCTTGTTCCTTCCTATCATATACCGGATGCAAGGAAACCAGTTTATATGGTCAATGCACATGTGAGGTTAATGGTTAATTAGCGCAGCAGCGAGGTCATCTGGGCGTCGATACCTGGAGAGAATTTCGGGGATCAACTTCCCCGCGGCCTGGTCTGTGACCAGGCCTCATGGTGGATCAGGGCATGATCAACCAGGCTGTTACTGTTGGCCGCACGCAACCCGGGTGTTTCCCTTCTATATTTTCATTCTGTAAACTGCTGCACTTCTCAAGCAGTATTGCTGTGCCGATGTAAACAAAAATCGAAATGTTGCACTTAGACCAGAGTTTACGTTTTCAAAAAATATGAAAAAAAAAAAATCATAACGACTCACGAAATCGCAATAAGACTATTACAAAGAACCCACAGAACAGGTGGGGTTCGAACTCATGGCAAGCGAGTCATTAATATTTCATTATCATAAATCTATGAATATTCATGATATTTAACTTGAATAAGTAAATTACAACTGGGTATTATTCTGCGAAACTCTTGCGGTTCAAATACACAGATTACGGAGTATATGAACCACAAGAAGTCTCTTGGGGACAATCAACTCGCTTTACCAGCGACATCTCTCTCAAATTTGACTCTAAAGGTTATAATAGCCGTATTTTACACCGATGGGAAGCCCAGAGCAAAAGGTATGTAATAGCAAGACATGCCACTGGCCAGCAGGGACCTGGAATGACTGTCATTCACTAAGGAAAAGTAAAGGTGGGTATCAATTTCTTCCAGAGATCGACGTAGTATCCGCCGCTACCGATGTCGGTATTCTTTTCTCTGGCAAGGTAACTGCTACTTCCAGCAGAGTAATGACTGTAATTTCTTTGATCCTTTTGAACGATTGCCTGGAATTAAATGCCAAATTGACTATTAGGGATATTAAGGAATGATTTGAATACGATTGTTATATTTTTCTTCGCTACAGACCAATTCCTATTGAAAATAAGCTTGGCCGTGCTCAGGGCCTGATTGAACTTCCGTGCTTCAGAGTTGAACTTAGTACTATCCCAGATTTATAGTTATTTAACATGACACGCATACCTTACTCTTTGCTTCTGAAGATAAAAGGGCAGGTAGCCTCTAGGGCATGTAGAAGATGTAAATGGTACACAATACCTGCAAGATGAGGAATTAGATACATGTGCAACAAATGTTGCACATGTGTAATTCCTCATTTAGGAGACAGGGAAAAAAGGGTTGGTTTCTGGACTTTTTTCCCCTCTGTTGGAGGACTCTTGATGAAAGTAGTTAAGAGCTATTCTTCTCTTTCTCAAATTAAACCAGATTGCCTCCCGTTTCCTAGGTGCTTTTTCACAAAATACACGTTATATTACTGGATTTCAGCCAAAAACCACTGAAGCAGTGGCAAGACTCATCATGGAAGACAACTGAAGCAGCCGTAAGACTCATCATGGAAGACAACTGAAGCAGTGGCAAGACTCATCATGGAAGACAACTGAAGCAGTGGCAAGACTCGTCATGGAAGACAACTGAAGCAGTGGCAAGACTCATCATGGAAGACAACTGAAGCAGTGGCAAGACTCATCATGGAAGACAACTGAAGCAGTGGCAAGACTCATCATGGAAGACAACTGAAGCAGTGGCAAGACTCATCATGGAAGACAACTGAAGCAGTGGCAGGACTCATCATGGAAGACAACTGAAGCAGTGGCAAGACTCATCATGGAAGACAACTGAAGCAGTGGCAAGACTCATCATGGAAGACAACTGAAGCAGTGGCAAGACTCATCATGGAAGACAATTTCTATCTCCACTAAAAAAATATGATTAAGTTACACTACTTTTTCCACGGATTCTTGAACCATTTAAGTTCCCAAACCTGTTAAGCTTGCTGTCGTACCTCAGCTTAATGCGTGTACGATAAGCGTAAGCTGAAGGCACCGCATATTGTTAGAGATAATTGTTCTTAAAGTATATTGCGGCTCGATTATTAGCAGATAGAAGTAAATTAAATCAAACTGAATTTATTTTTGCTAATTAAGTTTATCGTGAGCCGTCACTTGTAGGATTAATCACAAATCTTACTTTATAAAATAGTTGCCCCTTGAAGCGCTATATTACGGACAAGTCTGATTGTATCTCATTACTGAAGGATGTTGCAATGGGTTTCAAGTCTATCGACAACACGAGGGTCATTAAGGTTCAATGTTGTGGTTACTTTAATACCTAAAATTGGGATTAAAGTCGCAATGTAAAAATTTGGATTTGGAAAGGATATAGAGAAGGATTAGTTTGGTAATATAGATGTGGATAAGTGGAACAAACTCCCGAAACGAGAGATTTGGGTTGGTTGTAGGATTGTGTGGCTGCGAGGACCTGCCTAGCATGGACCAGTAAGCCTGCGGTAGTGCTCCCCCGTTCATATGTTCACATTTTTTTTTTAAGTAGCATATATGTATATTTTAGCTTAAGGTTGAGGTCTGTCACAAATGCTAGAAACTGGACTGAATCATCGAAATATGCAATAACGTTTTAGTGTGTGTGTGTGTGTGTACTCACCTATTTGTGGTTGCAGGGGTCGAGTCTTAGCTCCTGGCGTGCGTGCGTGTGTGTGTGTGTGTGTGTGTGTGTGTGTGTGTGTGTGTGTGTGTGTGTGTGTGTGTGTGTACTCACCTATTTGTACTCACCTATTTGTGGTTGCAGGGGTCGAGCCACAGCTCCTGGCCCCACCTCTTCCAGTATGGGCCTGACGTAGATGGTATACAGAGTCAAACGAATCCTTACTGACGTATCGGAACGCTATCCGTAGGTTTGCCAGGCGCCCGTATGCTGCAGCAGTTATCTGATTGATGTGCGCCTCAGGAGATATGCTCGGTGTTATACTCACTCCCAGATCTTTTTCCCTGAGTGAGGTTTGCAGTCTTTGGTCATCTAAACTATATTGTGTCTGCGGTCTTCTTTGCCCTTCCCCAATCTTTATGACTTTGCATTTGGCAGGGTTAAATTCAAGGAGCCAGTTGCTGGACCAGGCTTGTAGCCTGTCCAGGTCTCTTTGTAGTCCTGCCTGATCCTCGTCCGATTTGATTCTTCTCATTAACTTCACATCATCTGCAAACAAGGACACTTCTGAGTCTATCCCTTCCGTTATGTCGTTCACATATACCAAGAACAGCACAGGTCCTAGGACTGACCCCTGTGGAACCCCGCTTGTCACAGGCGCCCACTCTGACACCTCGTCGCGTACCATGACTCGTTGTTGCCTCCCTGTCAGATATTCTCTGATCCATTGCAGTGCCTTTCCTGTTATGTGTGCCTGGTCCTCTAGCTTTTGCAGTAACCTCTTGTGAGGAACTGTGTCGAAGGCCTTCTTGCAGTCCAAAAATATGCAGTCGATCCACCCCTCTCTCTCGTCTTACTTCTGTCACCTTGTCATAAAACTCTAGTAGGTTTGTGACACAGGATTTTCCTTTCCTGAAACCGTGCTGGTTGTCAATTATACACTTGTTTCTTTCCAGGTGCCCCACCACTCTCCTCCTGATGATCTTCTCCATGACCTTGCATACTATACACGTTAGTGATACAGGTCTGTAGTTTAGTGCCTCATGTCTGTCTCCCTTTTTAAAAATTGGGACTACATTTGCCATTTTCCATACCTCAGGGAGTTGCCCAGTTTCAAATGATGTGTTGAAGATCTTTGTTAATGGCTCACACAATATTTCTGCTCCCTCTTTAAGGACCCATGGAGAGATGTTGTCTGGTCCCACCGCTTTTGAGGTGTCAAGTTCGCATAGCAGCTTCTTCACCTCCTCCTTGGTTATATGTACCTTATCCAGCACTTGCTGGTGTGCCCCCCTGTTCTGATTTCTTGGAGTCCTACTGGTTTCCACTGTAAATACCTCTTTAAATCTTGTGTTAAGATCCTGACAAACCTCTCGGTCGTTTCTTGTGAATTCCCCATCACTCTTCCTCAGTCTGATTACCTGGTCCTTGACTGTTGTTTTCCTCTTGATGTGGCTGTATAACAGCTTTGGGTCAGTCTTTACTTTTGATGCTATGTCATTTTCATATTGTCTCTGAGCCTCCCTTCTTATCTGTGCATATTCGTTTCTGGCTCTTCGGCTGATTTCTTTATTTTCCTGAGTTCTGTCTTCTGTACCTTTTCCATTCTCTAGTACACCTTGTTTTTGCCTCCCTACACCTTTGGGTGAACCAAGGACTCGTTCTGTTCTTCCCATTATTTCTGTTTCCCTTGGGAACAAACCTCTCCTCTGCCTCCTTGCATTTTGTTTCTACATAGTCCATTTCTTGTACTGGTTTTCCTGTCAGTTCCCTCTCCCACTGAATGTCTTGAAGGAAGTTCCTCATGCCTGAGTAGTTCCCCCTTTTGTAGTTTGGTTTTTTCCAGCCTATTCCTGTTACTCTCTCCACTTGGAGCTCAACTATGTAGTCGAAGCACAGAACCACATGATCACTAGCTCCCAGGGGCCTTACATACATGATACCCTCGATGTCCGAACTACTCATGTTGAATACAAGGTCCAACCTTGCTGGTTCATCCTCTCCTCTCTCTCTGGTAGTGTCTCTTAACATGTTGATGAATGAGGTTTTCCAGTACCACATCCATCATCTTGGCTCTCCATGTTTCGGGACCCCCATGGGGCTCCAGGTTTTCCCAGTCAATCTCCTTGTGATTGAAATCACCCATAACTAGTAACTTTGCTTCCCCCATGTGTGCTCTCCTGGCCACCTCGGCTAGTGTGTCGATCATTGCTCTGTTGCTCTCATCGTATTCTTCTCTTGGCCTCCTGCAGTTCTGTGGTGGGTTGTACATTACTGCAATTATCACCTTATGTCCCTCAGACTGGATTGTTCCTACTAAGTAGTCCCTTTCGTCCGTGCCATCCATTCCTTCCATTTTCTCAAAACCCCACTGGTTTTTAATGAGCAGTGCAACTCCTCCTCCCCCTCTCCTCCCTCTGTCTTTCCTGAGGATTTGATATCCGGATGGAAAGATTGAATCTGTTATTATTCTGGTGAGTTTTGTTTCTGTGAGTGCTATTATGTCTGAGGATGTCTCTGATTCTTTCGTGCCACTCCTCATACTTGTTTGTTATTCCATCTGCATTTGTATACCACACCTTCAACTTCTTTTCTACGACTGTGGTCTGGGAAGTATATTGGGGTTGGGGAAGTGGGAGACCTGGTAAGGAACTATGGGTTGTTGCTGTGGGGGTGGAATTTGTTATGTAGTGGGTGGGGGCATTGGATGTGGCATGGGTGTTTTGATTTAGAGTGTTTGGTTGCACTGGGGTTGACCTGGTTGGGAGGTTTCTATAGGAAGTTGTGAGGGAGGCTGTATTTGATCTTCTTCCTGGGTCTGGGATCTCCTGTCTGTCTTCTCCATCCCCTCTCTTTCCTCCTTTCGCCTTTGTATCATCTCTCTCAGTTTCTGCCTTTCTTCTTGTGTTTTGTCGCGGTCGAGATGCACCTTCCTGTATGCCGTCATGTCCCTTAATCGTGCTTTCTCCTGCAGGATCCTGGTCCGAGTCGCTTCTGCCTTGAAGGTCACTCTCACTGGCCGGGTTCTTTTTTTTACAAACCCCCCTATTCTCCGAAAATTTTCCAGCTGGGTCATATCGTCTTCTCCTATTGCTTTCATGATGCTTTCAATTGCTTTTTTCCCCCCTTGTTTTCTTGCTTCATATGTTTCCCCTTCGACTTCCTGGAGCCCATACACAAAGACTGACCTCACCCTTTCATTCTCCCACTGCATATCCCTGTGTATCCCCTCATTCAATTTGGTTTCCTCCACTGCAGCTTTCCTTTCATCAGTTTCACTGGCTAATGTACTTGGGCTCAGTGGCCTGTCATTTTCCCTTCTCGGCTTTCCTTGGGCTCTGTTGTTGTCTATTAGGGCCTCCACATAAAACTTAGCTCTTTCATTTGCTACAGTCTCCTCTGATAGAGCTTCTCCATGCAGTTGTGCCCCTACTTTCCCTACAGTCCCCTTATTTGTGGCTGAGGTAGCAATCTCTGTTGTCAATCCCAAAATGTTCTTTAGTTCTTTAGGCTGTTTCAGATTTTTCAATTCCTCTTCTAAACTCTGTATCCTAGCTTCTGCTGCTTTGACATGCACCTCCCACTTCCTGCTTTCCATATCTATCCTCTCTTCCATTCTTATGCTAAGTTCTTCTAGTTTCTTTTCCCATTCATGATCCCTTTTTATGAGCTCTGCTGCCCAATCTTCCTTTGCATTTTCCTCCTCCTGTCCTTTGGTTTTTCTTGTTGCTCTCTGACAACCCATTTTTGTTTTATCCTGATTGCCTCAGAGCTAGCACTTATATTAACGTGTACATCTCTGTGTACATGCTTGTACTGAGGGTGAGGTTCGCCAACAGTCAAACATACCTATCCATGTACGTCATTTTACGAATGCACAAACTTCTGTACATGCTTGCACTGATTTTAACATCTGTAAATACATGCCAGTACTGATGCACAAACATGTGAAGGCTTTCTCCGTAACACATCTACGTGTGTGTATTAAAATGATATACAATACCGACAGGTTGTTTATAGGGCCACTGACAGCATACGCCGTATCGAACCCATACCGACAGGTTGTTGTTGTTGGGGTTTATAGGGCCACTGACAGCATACGCCGTATCGAGCCCATACCAACAGGTTGATAAGTAAGACATGTACAGCAGATAGGTATCATCTTCATTCTTAAACGTTTCGCCTACACAGCAGGCCTCTTCTACAGAGCAGTGAGCAGAAGCGGTAGAGATGTAAAGCCGTCTTCAAGGGTCATAGACTGATGACACCGTCTTTACATCTCTACTGCTAACTCTTTTATACTCGACTGAAGCAGCCTACTATGTAGACGAAACGTTTCGGAATAAAGATACCCAACTGTTGCACATGTCTCTTAACACATCTGCGTGTCATGTTTGAGGTTTGGTATGGGCCGGAAGGTCTGCTGGAGTGTTCCAATATTCTTACGTTCTTATGACTAGATGCTATATAAGGTCCCAGGGATTTAAGTGGTTTTGAAGACCTCGTTAAATTTACATTAGCCAACAGAGTATAAGCAAGTAGGCAATTAAGGCGACAAAACAGTTCATCTCGTTCATCATCCATTAATGAACAAACAGAAGACTATCTCCATTTAAGGGCGCACTCGCCTTGTTCATCCTTCGTTTGCGAGGGTCGAGACTCGGCTCCTGATCCCCCAGCTCTTATTATTGAAACTGTGTATCGAGTCTGCCTCCCGAACTTCCACCTGCACTTTGTACTCTCTTCAAAATCCCCCAAGATACAAGGAAAGCATCCCAATGTCCCTAATGTCTGTGACCTTAGCTCACACATGCATCCCGTGTCTCATTGCCTGGCAAGGTGTCCCGTGGCCTGACAAGGTGTGTCGTGGCCTGGCAAGATGTCCCGTGACCTGGCAAGGTGTCCCGTGGCCTGGCAAGGTGTCCCGTGACCTGGAAAGGTGTCCCGTGACCTGGAAAGGTGTCCCGTGACCTGGAAAGGTGTCCCGTGACCTGGAAAGGTGTCCCGTGACCTGGAAAAGGTTTCCCATGGCCTGGCAAGGTGTCCCTGGCCTGGAAAGATGTCCCGTGGCCTGGCAAGGTGTCCCATGGCCTGGTAGGCAACGTTATAGTTTCACATACACACAGTTTCCGTGGTTCGATGCCCGGCAAGTGTGTAAATATTGGACTAGTTTCCTTACACCTGCTGTCTCGTTCACTTAGCAAGCAGGAACCTGGGTGTTAGTCGACTGGTGTGGGTCGCATCCTGGGGGACAAGATTGAGGACCCCAATGGAAATAAGAAATAAGACAGTCCCTCGATGACACACTGTCTTTCTTGGGTTATCCTGGATGGCTAACCCTCAGGGGTTAAAAATCCGAACCAAATCTTATCCCAGTGTCTCAGATCCTTCTAGTTTAGTCTCTCTGATGTATCTGAGTGAGCTTCCAATCAGAATTTTAGTAAGTCTTCCAGCAAGATATCTGCTTAAGCTGTGTGTGTGTGTGTGTGTGTGTGTGTGTGTGTGTGTGTGGTTGTGTGTGTGTGTGTGGTTGTTGTTGTTGTGGTTGTTGTGGTGGTGGTTGTGGTGGTGGTTGTGGTGGTTGTTGTTGTTGTGGTTGTTGTTGTGGTTGTTGTTGTTGTTGTGGTTGTTGTTGTTGTGGTGGTGGTTGTGGTGGTGGTTGTGGTGGTGGTTGTGGTGGTGGTTGTTGTTGTGGTTGTGGTTGTTGTTCATGACTGATTTCCTTCCAAACAAACACTGAACACAAGGCTGAGTTGTTTACCTCTCCCGAGCGCCTCCATAATTTTAGGATTCTTGAAGGACCGGTTGTCAACACAAAACGAAATGGAAAGCTGTTAGAGAGTAAGAAGTGAAAGCTGAGTGACAACTGGTCGCGCAAGGAACGTTATATACATTTATATGTATTGTTAGAGATTTTTAAATACTATTGCCACATGAATTTTATCAGTAATGGTCATTGAAGAATTTAGGTCAACAAACTAGAGAGTTACGACTTCCAATACAAATATTTTTTTACTAATACTGTCCAATAATTTTGCTTTGATGTATAGCGTTCAAACACACACACGCGCGCGCGCACACGCGTACACACACACACACACACACACACACACACACACAGCATTAAACTACAGTCCTGTTTCACTAAGGTGTATAGTATGCAAAGTCATGGAGAAGATCATCAGGAGGAGAGTGGTGGAGCACCTGGAAAGAAACAAGCGTATAATCGACAACCAGCACTGTTTCAGGGAAGGAAAATCCTGTCTCAAACCTACTGGAGTTTTATGACAAGGTGACAGAAGTAAGACAGGTGAATAGACTGCATTTTCTTGGACTGCATGAAGACCTTCGACAGTTTCTCACAAGATGCTAATTCAAAAGCTAGAGGATCAGCCACGTATAACGGGAAAGGAACTGCAATGGATCAGTGAATACCTGACAGGGAGGCAACAACGAGTCATGGTACGTGACGAGGTGTCAAAGTGGCCGCCTGTGACGAGCGGTGTTCCATAGGGGTCGGTCCTAGGACCTGTACTGTTTTTGGTATATGTGAATGACATAACGGAAGGGATAGACTTTGAAGTGTCCTTATTTGCAGATGATGTGTAGTTAATGAGGAGACTCAAAACGGTCGAGGATCAGGCAGGACTACAAAGAGACCTGGACAGACTGGACACCTGGTCCAGCAACTGGCTCCTGCAATTTAACTCTGCCAAATGTAAAGTCATGAAGATCGGGGAAGGGCAAAGAAGACCGCACACAGTAGTCTAGGTGGCCAAAGACTGCAAACTTCACTCAAGGAAACAGATCTTGGGGTGAGTATAATATCGAGCACATCTGAGGCGCACGTCAGTCAGATAACCGCTGCAGCATACTGGCGTCTGGCAAACCTAAGGATAGCGTTCCGATACCTCAGTAAGGAATCGTTCAAGACACTGTACACTATGTATGTCAGGACCATACTGGAGTATGCACCACCAGTTTGAGACCGGCACCTGGTCAAGCACGTCAAGAAATTAGAGAAAGTACAAAGGTTTGCAACACGACTAGTCCCAGAGCTAAGAGGATTATCCTACGAAGAAAGGTAAAGGGAAATCGGCTTGACGACACTGGAGGACAGGAGGGTCAGGGAAGACATGATAACGACATAAAATACTGCGTGGAATAGACAAGGTGGACAGAGACGGGATGTTCTAGAGATGGGACACAGAAACAAGGGGTCACAATTGGAAACTGAAGACTCAGACGAGTCAAAGGAATGTTAGGAAGTATTTCTTCAGAGTTGTCAGGAAGTGGAATAGTCTAGAAAGTGAAGTAGTGGAGGCAGGAACTATACATAGCTTTAAGACGAGGTATGATGAAGCTCAGGGAGCAGAGAGACACCTAGTAGCGATCAGTGAAGAGGCGGGGCCAGGAGCTATGACTCGACCCATGCAACCATAAATAGTTGAATACACACTCACGAGAGGACACACAGGGGCGCCTGCCTGAGACAGGTATCCCGTAGATTCAATTTGTTTGGATATGTCCAATTTTACCTATTCGTGCCCTATAGGTAAAATTGGTCAGTTAACAAGAACTCATTTAAAATTAAAGTTCTTTCTAAAATTTTCTCTTATGCGTTAAAGATATATTTTTTTTTAACTTACATTAATGTAAAAATTAAATATTTTATACCAAAAGATAGTTAGAAAACTTAACTAACATTATAACAAGCGCAATTTAATTTAGCCTAATCCAGCTAAATACATTTTAGATAAATCTACAATAATTTAATAAACAAATATTTTTTTCGCTACGTTTAGAATGATTTTTACGAAATTATTGCATATGCCAATTCTCGCTTGCCTTATTCGGCAAGAAGAGCGTTGCTATTTAAGCCAAAATAGCAAGTTTACTTTTATATATATATATATATATATATATATATATATATATATATATATATATATATATATATATATATATATATATATATAGTGTGTGTTTGAAATTCGCTGTATATTGCAGAATTTAGCTAAAAACCAAATTACGTTAGTTTTAAGGACGTCAGGTGATGTTTCTATGTTATTTTTTGCTCGAAAATAAAAATCTTTATATCCTTGTCAATGGAGAAAAAATAGCCAACAGTCTGTAAAAAAAAAAAAAAAAAATTGGGAAAATTT